>NC_069501.1:45619358-45819358 GCF_027579735.1 Bombina bombina
TCTGTAATCTTAGATTTTTTTTATTTTCTGTAATTCGAGTTTAAAGGGACAGTCTACTCCAGAAGGGTTAAATGGCGGATATAGGGGTTAATAGTTTAAGTAGACATATTGAGTTGTGTGGGGTTGTCGGTCTAGGGGTTAATACATTTATTTTTAGTAGTGAGAGGGGGAGATTGTGGATATAGGGGTTTTACCTATCGGGCTTATTTTTGGGAGGCGTGTTAGACTTTTAAGGGAGATTTGTTATTTTCTTTACTTTTATTAGGCGCCGGCAGTTTCTAAAGTGACGTAAGTCACTGGTGACAACAGAAATATGTATTTGCGCACATTTCTGAACGTCGCCAGTTTATCCAACTTATGCCACTTAGGAAATGCTGGCGCCGTATATGTAATACCCCGATGTGCAAGGTGAAATTACGGGTGGCGCGGGTTTTCTCGCTTACGCTGAAACTTGCGCCATATATTGGATCGGGCCCATAATGTTTAGACTGAACTGCTTCCCAAAAATAAGAAGTTCATATAAGGATATGTGTGTTCTTGTTGAGATTTCTGTAGCTCTTGTGCCTCTTTGTATCCTTGAAGTTTCTCAAAGAAAAGGAGAAAGAAATAGCAACATAGTGTGATACTGTGGTGATTATCAGAAATGTATCAAGCTTGTGGCCAAATGCCTACTCACATGTACTTGAGCTTACGACCAAGCTCAGGGGAATGCGCACACCCACTTTATACTGGTGGGTAAACAGTACTCTCACAGCAATATAATATAAAAAATGTATTTAAAATGCAGTAAAAAGCGTCACAAATGCTATACAAAACACCTTATACAGAGGTTAATAGAGCCATATATATTAATATTGCTCACAAAAGTCAACTCCACTGCAGGATGTAAGCGGATTCAGGCAGCAGAAACTTAACCGCTGCACAGATCAACCTGACTCCAGATGGGAGTGGCTCCTCCTACTAGTGTATTAGCAAATGTACAGAAGCACAGGAGAGTAAAAAGTTCCTCCAGTATAAAGTGGGTGTGCGCATTCCCCTGAGCTTGGTCGTAAGCTCAAGTACATGTGAGTAGGCATTTGGCCACAAGCTTGATACATTTCTGATAATCACCACAGTATCACACTATGTTGCTATTTCTTTCTCCTTTTCTTTGAGAAACTTCAAGGATTCAAAGAGGCACAAGAGCTACAGAAATATCAACAAGAACACACATATCCTTATATGAACTTTTTATTTATTGATTCTTTTAGAATCATTACATTTATTCTCACATTTTATTTTTGTTTGTGATATTTGGTATATTTTTTATATAGCTTCCCAAAAATAAACCTAACATTTCTTAACTTATATTTCCGCCTGTCAGGTTTTTTCCCCTGTTGTTTGCCATATGCTGCTGGCAGCCATTTTACTCACCTCTCTTCCTGACTATGGTGCATTGTGGGGGGTGCTGCTCATTTCCTACACTTCCTTTTTTTGGCCAGACTGGTGTGCATCATCCATGTGAGACAGGATGCAGTCTCAGAATTGTGATGTCATCACTTATTATTTAAAGGGCCTCTGTTCAGTATGCTTTGCCTTTGCGTTGTCTCACACCTGTTTGTGAGAGTTCCTGTGTATTACCTGGCTGCCTGACGTCCTTCCTGGCTCCTGATCCCTGGTTTGTTCCTGACTCTGCTGTTTTCCTTGTTCCTGATTCCAGCTTGTCTGACTATTCGCTTTGGCTCCTGACTCGGCTCGTCTGACTACCAGCTCTGGTTTTGACTTCTGGCTTGTTATTTGACTTGTGGACTTTTTATTATTTTTTGCTATGAATAAAGGTGTGATTATTTTTGCACTTCTCGTCTCAGTCTGATTCCTGGCACCCTGACACCGCCATCCCCCAAAAAATCTCAAGTACAACTAAATTAAATAACCCCTTAACTGTCAGCCACCCACATCTCAATAAACCTAATTACCCTATTAACTCCTAAACTGCAAAAGCCCCACATCGCAATAAACCTAATTACCCTATTAACTCCTAAACCGCAAAAGCCCCACATCACAATAAACCTATTTAGCCTATTAACCCGTAAACCGCAAAACCCCCACATCGCAATAAACCTATTTACCCTATTAACCCCTTAACCGCAAAACCCCTACATCACAACAAACCTATTTACCATATTAACCCCTAAACCGCAAAACCCCTACATCGCAATAAACCTATTTAACTTATTAACC
The DNA here is from genome assembly GCF_027579735.1 of Bombina bombina. Lineage (NCBI taxonomy): Eukaryota > Metazoa > Chordata > Amphibia > Anura > Bombinatoridae > Bombina > Bombina bombina. Next base: position 45,621,579 of record NC_069501.1, read on the forward strand.
CGTAAACCGCAAAACCCCTACATCGCAATAAACTTGGATAGGTGTATTGCATTGTGTATTGCATTCTATTGGCTGATTGGAACAGCCAATAGAATGCGAGCTCAATCCTATTGGCTGATTGGATCAGCCAATAGGATTGACGTTCAATGCTATTGGCTGATTGCATCAGCCAATAGGATTTTTTCAACCTTAATTTCCGATTGGCTGATAGAATTCTATCAGCCAATCGGAATCTAAGGTACGCCATCTTGGATGACGTCATTTAAAGGAACCTTCATTCCAGAAGAAGCCATCGATTGAAGACGATGCTCCGCGCCGGATGTCTTGAAGATGAAGATAGAAGATGCCGTCTGGGTGAAGACTTCTGCCCGTCTGGAGGACCACGTCTGCCGGCTTCGTTGAGGACATCTTGCCACTTGGATGATGACTTCTCCCGGCTTCGTTTAGGATGGATGTTGGCTCTTCAAAACTGTAAGTGGATCTTCGGGGGTTAGTGTTAGGATTTTTTAAGGGTGTATTGGGTGGGTTTTATTTTTAGATTAGGGGTTTGCCCATCCAAATGCCCTTTTCAGGGCAACGAGGAGCTTAGTTTTTTTAGTTAGGGTTTTATTTGGGGGGTTGGTTGTGTGGGTGGTGGGTTTTACTGTTGGGGGGTTGTTTGTATTTTTTTTTACAGGTAAAAGAGATGACTTCTTTGGGGCAATGCCCCGCAAAAGGCCCTTTTAAGGGCTATTGGTAGTTTAGTTTAGGCTAGGTTTTTTTTTTTATTTTGGGTGGGCTTTTTTTATTTTGATAGGGCTATTAGATTAGGTTTAATTAGTTTAAAGATCTTGTAATTTGTTTTTTATTTTCTGTAATTTAGTGTTTGTTTTTTTGTAATTTAGCTAATTGAATTGAATTTAGTTAATTGTATTTAATTTAGGGAATTTATTTAATTGTAGGGTTAGGTTAGGTGTTAGTGTAAGACAGGTTATGTTTTATTTTACAGGTCAATTTGTATTTATTTTAGCTAGGTAGTTAGTAAATAGTTAATAACTATTTAGTAACTATTCTACCTAGTTAAAATAAATACAAACTTGCCTGTGAAATAAAAATAAACCCTAAGCTAGATACAATGTAACTATTAGTTATATTGTAGCTAGCTTAGGGTTTATTTTATAGGTAAGTATTTTGTTTTAAATAGGAATTATTTAGTTATTAATAGTAGGTTTCGGCGATGTTGGGGGCGGCAGATTAGTGATTACCTTGTATCTAAGTCTCTGCAAACTGACCCATATTTCAGTTCTTTTGACAGACTTGCAATCCAGCCAATCAGTGCCCTCTCATAAGTAACTCCCCGGACGTGAGCACAATGCACACATGAACCAAAGCCCTCTAGCTGTGAAAAACTGTCAAATGCATTCAGATAAGAGGTGGCCTTCAAGGGCTTAGAAATGAGCAAATGAGCCTACCTAAGTTTAGCTTTCAACTAATAATATCAAGGAAACAAAGCAAGTTTGATAATAAAAGTAAATTGGAAAGTTGTTTAAAATTACATGCTCGATTTGAATCATTAAAGTTTAATTTTGACTAGACTGTCCTTTTAAATGTATTAATTCAGCATTTTTCCCCCTTTAAAGTTCATAGCACATGGAATGTACTGGTATGTGTACAATTTATTTTTACACAGCATTCCCATTAGAGAGGATAACAATTACACAGAGTGCTACACGCCACATCACACAATTCCTGTGAAATGTGTTACTATGTGACATAAACACGCCGAGTCCTCACGGCGAAGTCATGTGATGGGGACATAATGACTAAGTGAACCCTGACATTACTAATGAGAGAGCTTGTAGCAACACTAGAAATAATATAGAATTAGCACCAGCATAACCAGCAATTCACTGACAAACTGGACAGAAACATTTTATGCTTTAACAAAAGGGCATGACCTGCCGCTGCCTCATGCTACTGGGATCTGTGTGTTTTCTACATAGTGCCAGATAGCAAAAATCAGCAACTTCATTACTGGTAGAAAAAATAATTATAGCAAATAGGGATCAGTAGTTTTCAGTTTTCTTTAAAGGTACAGTAGTCAGTTAGAGATTGTAATATGACGTTTCATTATGCACAGTTTCATTATATATTTTGTCTATTTCCCTGTAATTTAGCTCTGAAAATGAAGTGTTATGGGGTTGTGAAGAGAACATGGTAGTCTAACCCTGTCACATATCTGTCCTTAATTGGCCTCAGCATTGATTATCAGATAAGAAACTGCAAAACAATGATAATTTAGCTAACATAATCACAGTGGCATGCCTTGTCTGCTGATTGTTGGAGTTTGGATATTGAAAAACAAGTGCAGCAACAAGGTGTTAATGCATTCAATTTGTTTTACTCTCATTTAGTATGTTACTTTATTCCATGGCAGCAGAGTCTGCTTTTCCTCTGGAGGCTGGTTTTATTTGGACGACTCTTGTATACATAGCTTTTCAGCAGCCAGTACTGCAGTACTGATATGTTTTTAGTATAGGTGGAGGTTTCAGCAGGAAAAGCAACAATTTCAAATGAGAAAATAAAGGTAAAGCAGCTATTTGTAAAAAAAAATGAATTCAGCAAATAAAATGGATCATTGGGAACACAATCAAGGATAGATTTTATTCGCTGAATGGGTCAGGGCCAAACTTGGAACATTTTGAAAACCAGCCCTGTTCTCAGTTAAGTCTATAAAATAGACATGTTCACAGAGGAAAAATTTGTTTCAGACCGATTCTGATCTGTTCGAACTCGGATACATTCGAATGTATTCATTTCGGATTCATTCGGATTTGAATAAATTCGTATGTATTCGGATGTATTAGTTTCGGATTCTATTCATAAATTCGGAAGTTTGTTATGTGTTATGTTGATTCAGATGGTTCCAAGTTACACAAATGGAATTATTTCACTGTTCTATCTGACTAAATCTCACTAAATTTATTTTTTATACTGAATTGTGATTAGTCCATGGCCATTCGAATGTAACGAATCTCTACTATAGAATATACACACCCCATTTTAGTTAAGGAGATTACTGGGATACTCTTTCTTTCAATATTTTTCAGAATTAAATTATATTAGTTTATAAAAATAATAATAATAATAATTCTAATAGTAAAATGCCATATTGTTGTGATATAAACACCCTACAACCCAATTTCATCTATGACTTCCTTCCATAGTGTGAAAAGGATTACTGTAGATACTCAAGTATAACGCCACTCTTATATAACGCAAGGGGATAGCTATAATCTGGAAATTGGAGAAAAGTTCAAGACTCGAGTATAACGCGAGGAGCAAAAAAGTATAAATCAAAGAATGGAAAACACAATTTTACGGAGCAAAAAAGTATAAATTTTAATATCAAAGAATGAAAACACAATTATACGGTACATACCGTAATTGTAACATACGGTAAACAGTAACAAAAGAATATAGTAAACTACCGAGTACCGGTAGGTCTACCGGTACTGAATATTAAAATCCTTCTGAATTTTTCAGTTTCCAAATACAGTGCAATTATGTCAGCTTGAGATTCTGCAGTATCCAGATAAGGATCAACAGTATCATCTGTCTCATCCTCCAAATTTTCATCATCTTCGTAGATGGCATCATCTTCGGTCCCATCCATTGCATTGCTTATGCCACATTTACGGAAGGATTTCTGGATCATTTCTGGTGGCATTGATTCCCAGGCGTCTTTAACCCAATGACAAACAACAGTGATATCTGGTCTCTGAGGCAGGCCAGGCATGTTTGTTGTTACCGCATCAGAGCATATAAAATCGGCCCACATCTGGTGAAGTCTGTCTTTAAATGGCTTGTTTAGACCAATGTTGAGTGGTTGAAGTTGTGATGTAAATCCAGCTGGAAAAACGGCAAAGTCAGTGCACTTATTATTGACAGCTGATTTGATCCTGTCTTTAAGATGTGCACTAAACATGTCCCACACCAGTAATGCTCTTTTACAGCTCAGACTGCCAGGTCGATAGCACCAAACATTATCAAGCCAGAATTTCACTCCGTCTTCGTCCATCCAACCTTTTGGTTGAGCTCTAACAATGACACCAGATGGGAATTTCAAATTTTTCGGCAGAGTTTTCGCTTAAAAATAATCAGTGGTTTCACTTTTGTGCCATCAGCCATGCAGGATAGAACGACTGTGAAGTGAGTTTTCTCGTGACCGGTTGTCCTCATGAGAAGAGTATTCTCTCCTTTGGTATGAACAGAACAATTTCCAGGCAAATCAAACATCATGGGTGTTTCATCCAATCTGACCAAACTCATAGTTGTCTTGCCGACAAAGTTTATTAACAAATCTGTGAAAGCTGTCAACTTTTGCCTCAAGATCCTTTGGCAGTTTCTGAGATAGCTTTGTTCTTTGGCGTAACGTTAAATTATGCTGTTCCATAAAGCGTATACACCATCCTGCTGAAGCTACGAAATTTGTATTAACACCAACCTCACCAGACTTATTGAGTTTCAATGCTTGGAGACGTATAGCTGTTCGTGAAATGGCATAGCCGTTATTTCGGTGCTCCATGACCCAATCATATAAAGTTGATTCAAGTTTTTGATATGCAGATCATAAACCTTTGCAGGCCTTCTTAGTCCACGGCATCATTTCTAGTTCTGTTTTCTTTTTATGCCAGTCACGAACTTTACTCTCTGCTATACCAAACTGACGCGCAATAGCAGAATTATTACTTGATTCTGCCTTTTTGATAAAATTTAGCTTAAATGACGCATCATATGAAGAGCGTTGTCTTTTCGAATTAATTTTTAATGGTTTATGGTAATTAAAGAAAATTTCAGCAGTCTGTGTACACTACGGTAATCTGATCTCTGTACCATAATATCCAAAACTAGAATAAACTTTATATGATATATGCTATACATCTCCAAGCATTGAAACTCAAGAAGTCTGGTGAGGTTGGTGTTAATTTGAATTTTGTAGCTTCCGCAGTAAACCGGTTACGAAAAAACGCACTTCACAGTCGTTCTGTCCTGCATGGCTGATGACACAAAACTGAAAACACTGGTTATTTTTAAGTCAAAAACTCTGCTACAAAAATGTGAAAATCCCATCTCTTAACGTTAGAGTTCAACCAAAAGGCTGGATGGACAAAGTCGGAGTGAGATTCTGGCTTGATAATGTTTGGGACATGTTTAGTGCACATCTTAAAGGCAGCACCAAATCAGATGAAATGAAATGTCTCGAATATACCGCAACCCCTTCAATTTGTATCCTATTTTATGTCTCAAAAATCTTGCGTTATACTTGAGTATCTACGGTATGCATAGTGTGATCTGGAGAAGACACTCAAAATAGTGTGTCACTAGAAACCATTCAAAGGAGGGGAACTAAAATGGTACATGCTCAAGGAAATAAAAGATACAAGGAAATACATTAATAAAGAATAGAGGTGATACGCCTGCATTGCCTAACCAGCAGCACTACCCCTTTAAATTGTAGCTGGTCAGCACCAGCTGCTGTGGCTCACTTGGAAATGTTTACTGGTGACCTGGTAGGTAAATTCAGCCTTGCTGCTGGTCCCTCTCTGTAGCCATTACCCCTGGTGCTGAGGGCCACCAGTCCCTCTATTGGGATCCACGGAGGTGCTATTATAAATATCTATTATTAGATTTGTGTATTCGTTTTGTCACAAATACATATTTGTCATGAAAATTGGATTTTCGTTTTGGTTTTAACTAAATGAATTTAAAAATAAATGCACAAAGAAAATTTAAAAAAACTAACAGGAGGTTTGGCGAGCTCAAACCGAGATTTATTTCTCTTGATGTACTTTAGATTTTTGTTTTTTCTGCTTCTATTTGATCGGTTTTAATTCAATTTATACAATTCTTAATATTAACTGTGTCCTTAACTTTTCAACTTTAAATTAAAGATCATTAAAATATATTTAAATCTTCTTATTTGCAATGTTTGTCTCCTTCACTTATCAAACAATCATTCTGTAGAATATTGCAGGGTCAGGGATATACTTCAGCCTCTCTGGGGGGAATTTAAAAAGTCCAGGATTCCAGAGTTAAATTACAAGAAATTATGGGCAAATAAAGTAGATCTTTTTTTTTTTTACTATGCACAAGTAAACATTGTATTAAGAATTGTTTTTTTAATTTAAATTAAAGGGTCCAGATAAATCCCTTCTTAAGATAAAATATAATACTCTAAGCTATGTATATAAGAGAACAGAAGAAATAAAGATTGAAGAGACCTAAAGATGCAAAAAGGAAATGCTCTAATAATATGTTAAAGCATTTTTATTGCACTATTGTTTGTATATAACTGTGTTTTTAATCCCTGCAAAGAGGTTAAACACATAGTTAAAAGTCAATTCCAGAGCAGCAATATACTACCGGGAGCTAGCTGAGCACAAATGGTGAGCCAATGTAGTCACCAAATCACCAGCTACTCCCAGCAGGGCATTGCTGCCTATCTAGGTATGTTTTTTTCTAACAAAGAATAAAAAAGAGCAAAGAAAATTTGATAACAGAAGTATCTGAACCATGAAAATTTCATTTTTACTTTGTTGTCCCTTTAATGAGCTAATCTATATTGTGATTTGCCATGATCACAGCAACTAATAGAGATAATTCGCACCAGCCGGTCAATCTCACCCCTTTATATTCCTTTAGGTATTTATTAACCTGCAATTGGTAACACATAACCTGAGCTATTTTAAGTTTGACGGTGCGGAGGAGGGATAGGTGTAGGCAAAATATTTTACAATAACATGTTTCTTTTGCTAACATTTTGTATTTTTCCATTTTATTGGAGTCTTTCTACGTAAGAGAATCAGGAAATATTATTTTGCGTATATAAAGATAAAGAGAAAGAAAGACAGCAAGGAATAAACTGTGTTTTAAACTAGAAAATATAGGCCTACATACAAGTGGAGCGCTAATGATAGCTCAGAGTGTACTATCAAGGTTGTGGGACCAAGCTAAGATTAACTAGCAATCTTGTATTACAAGTCCATCATAAAACACAATAACCAGAGAATGTTTAGCATAGTATATGAGCACACATACATATATACATACACATACATATATACATACTCATACATATATACATACACATACATATATACATACACATACATATATACATACAAATACATATATACATACAAATACATATATACATACACACATACATATATACATACACATACATATATACATACAAATACATATATACATACAAATACATATATACATACACACATACAAAGATACATACACATACATATATACATACACACATACATACTAAAATACATACACGTATATACATAAACACATACAAACATATATACACATATATACAGTACATACACATACATATATACATACACACATACAAACATACATACACAAATATACATACACACATACAAATAAACATACACATACATATATACATACACACATACATTCAAAAATACATACACGTATATACATAAACACATACAAATATACATACACATACATACATATATACATAAACACATACAAACATACATACACATATATACATACACATACATATATACATACACACATACATACAAAAATACATACACGTATATACATAAACATATACAAACACACATACACATACATATATACATACACACATACATACAAAAACACATACACATATATACATAAACACATACAAACATACATACATACATACACATACATATATACATACACATACAAACATACATATATACATATACACATACATATACACATACATAGATGCATACATACAAGTATATACACTTGCCTTGTGAGTCCTTACCAGTCAAACACTATATATATATATATATATATATATATATATATATATATATATATATATATATATATATATAACAATTTCTACAGTATATCCATTTCTCCCTAGCATGTGAGTGAAAGCCAGAACTAGTTGTTGTAGCGTGTCCCATAGAAGTCTATGAAGAGAGGGACCCGGCTGCGCTATCTGAACTACACATGCTTTTGCTTGAGTGATAAACATTTTACTTTCAGCTTGTAAAATGAGCGCAATAATAGCAGCTGGCCTATATTTTCCAACTTGATTCCTCAGGTCTACCTATGTGTTTTACATTGTGAGACTGTGGTTGTGTGTTGTCTGGTATTAAACTGGACAGTCCAGTACTTAAACCATCTGCAAATTAATTGACACTTTAATATCAAGTCCCTATGGCTTTATTCATTTACAAATATGACACTGGGAAAAAAGTCACACTGGGCATGTACATTTCTCTGTGTGTAACCTGACTGTTTTGGGGTGAAATTACTGTGTTGTGTTTATTACAGCAGCCTGGAGTGAAATTACTGCATTGTGTTTATTACAATAGCCTGGGGGTAACAATCACTGCTTTTGGCTATATTTATGAAACTGTAGATGCAGCTTTGAAGCCCTAACAGTGCACAGCAGCTTCTTATTTAGTGTCCTTTGTGTTTATTACTTGCTGCCTGGTGTTTTTTGTATATTAATATTAGCCTGGGTCTAAAATCACTGTTTTGTGTTTATTACTTGCAGCCTGGGTGTAAAATCATTGTTTTGTGTTTATTACTTGCAGCCTGAGTATAAAATCATTGTTTTGTGTTTATTTCTTGCAGCCTGAGTGTAAAATCATTGTTTTGTGTTTATGACTTGCAGCCTGAGTGTAAAATCACTGTTTTGTGTTTATGACTTGCAGCCTGAGTGTAAAATCACTGTTTTCTGTTTATGACTTGCAGCCTGAGTGTAAAATCACTGTATTGTGTTTATTACTTGCAGCATGAGTGTAAAATCACTGTTTTATGTGTATGGCTTGCAGTCTGAGTGTAAAATCATTGTTTTGTGTTTATTACTTTTGCAGCCTGAGTGTAAAATCACTGTTTTGTGTTTATGACTTGCAGTCTGAGTGTAAAATCACTGTTCTGTGTTTATTACTTGCAGTCTGAGTGTAAAATCACTGTTTTATGTGTATGACTTGCAGTCTGAGTGTAAAATCATTGTTTTGTGTTTATTACTTTTGCAGCCTGAGTGTAAAATCACTGTTTTGTATTTATTACTTGCATCCTGAGTGTACAATCACTGCTTTGTGTTTATAACTTGCAGCCTGAGTGCAAAATCGCTGTTTTGTGTTTATTACTTGTGCAGCCTGAGTGTAAAATCATTGCTTTGCTTGTTATAGGCAACAGAAGTACATTAATTCTTAACTATTGTTAAGGTAGAGCTTTGGGGAGGGGCCATTATGACTCCACCCAATACCTTTCCCTAATCACCTGATGGTTTTCCACTATTTTTATGTAGGGCACCTGTCCACTATACCTCACCTTACAAAAGCTAAATTGCCATAACCAATCGCATTAAGCATATACTCTTCTGTTGTGTGGTCATTCCATATATCCACTATCATTCTCATCAGTGGCCACAGAGACCTCATATGGATGAATGTTTTGTCTTGGTCCCTTGTGTTCTAGCATATTTCTTATAAAATAATCTGTCCTCCTTTACTCTGCTAAATGATGTAGTACAAACCAACTGTAACACCTGTCATGATTTGTGCTATTAAAGTGCTATATTAATTACATGCAGTACCAATCAGGTACAGCACCAATGAAGCATGTCCCCAGTCATCATGTTATGTACCAATGAAGTGCTGCACCTATCAAGTACTGCATTACTGCCTATTATGTGTTGTACCAATAAAGTGCTTCACCTATCAAGTACTGCATTACTTCCTATTATGTGTTGTACCAATGAAGTGCTGCACCTATCAAGTACTGAATTACTGCCTATCGTGTGCTGCACCAATGAAGAGCTGCACCTATTAAGTACTGCATTACTGCCTATTATGTGTTGTACCAATGAAGTGCTGCACCTATCAAGTACTGCATTACTGCCTATCATGTGTTGTGCCAATGAAGTGCTGCACCTATCAAGTACTGCATTACTGCCTATCATATGTTCTACCAATGTAGAGCTGCACCTATTAAGTACTGCATTGCTGCCTATTATGTGTTGTACCAATTAAGTACTACACATATCAAGTACTGCACTGCTGCCTATCATGTGCTGCACCAATGAAGAGCTGCAACTATTAAGTACAGCATTACTACCTATCATGTGTTGTACCAATTAAGTGCTGCACCTATCAAGTACTGCATTACTGCCTATCATGCGTTGTACCAATTAAGTGCTGCACCTATCAAGTACTGCATTACTGCCTATTATGTGCTGTACCAATGAAGTGCTGCACCTATCAAGTACTGCATGACTACTTATAATGTGTTGTACCAATGAAGTGCTGCACCTATCAAGTACTGCATTACTGCCTATCATGTGTTGTACCAATGAAGTGCTGCACCTATCAAGTACTGCATTACTGCCTATCATATGTTCTATCAATGTAGAGCTGCACCTATTAAGTACTGCATTACTGCCTATCACGTGTTGTACCAATGAAGTGCTGCACCTATCAAGTACTGCATTACTGTCTATCGTGTGCTGCACCAATGAAGAGCCGCACCTATTAAGTACTGCATTACTGCCTATTATTTGTTGTACCAATGAAGAGCTGCACCTATTAAGTACTGCATTACTGCCTATCATATGTTGTACCAATGAAGTGCTGCACCTATCAAGTACTGCATTGCTGCCTATTATGTGTTGTACCAATTAAGTGCTACACATATCAAGTACTGCACTACTGCCTATCTTATTTTGTACCAATAAAGTGCTGCACCTATCAAGTATTGTACTGCTGCCTATCGTGTGCTGCACCAATGAAGAGCTGCACCTATTAAGTACTGCATTACTGCCTATCATGTGTTGTACCAATGAAGTGCTGCACCTATCAAGTACTGCATTACTGCCTATCATGTGCTGTACCAATGAAATTGCTGCAATGGGTCGGTATTGTGTCCGCTCATGCAATGATAATTACAGGCAGAAAATACTGCTCGCAATATGAAATTTTGTGCTAGCAGGTTCACTAATGACTCCACCAAACCCTGCCCATAACATGCTCAGTCCTGCACACCAACAGCCCATGCCCTCAGTTATAGCTGCACCTACAGACACCAGCGAGTCACAACTTACAACTTACAAGTCCCCCTCACCTCCTTGTCCAGCACAGCCTCTGGGAAGTGTCACTAGTGATATGCTGCCCCAGCAATGCGTTTCATAAACGGTACTATTTATTTATGTGTTTATTTTAACCGTATATGAGTTTTGAGCCAGTTTGAATACAGTAACTAATTATACTGCAACAGATTCATAGTAAACTAATTCAGGGACAAATAAATAAATGAATTTATGGTCACTCTACATTGTAACATTGAACATGTATTAGTTAATAGTTAAAGGGACATTAAGCACTTTGAGATGTGTGTGTGTGTGTATATATATATATATAAACTCTGAAATATACTTCCATTATTTATTTTGTCCCCTTTTTATGTAATTCCATTCTGAAATTGAGAGCTTCTCAGTTCCTATTAGAAATGGAAGTGCAGAAACTGTTATATCCCACACAGCCATTGGCTGCACACTCTAGTGACCTATTTATAACTGTCCCTAATTGGCCACAGCAGAGAAGGTAACCTAAGTTACAACATGGCAGCGCCCTTTGCTTTATAGACACTGAAACTTTACACTTATTTTGTCAATATTTAAACAGCAAATGAAACTTTAATAAATACATCTACATGTTATTCTCAGACTTATCTTTTCTTTAAATGCATCATGCTATCTAGCTTTTGTTTAGTGTTTAATGTCCCTTTAATAAGTAAAGAGAGAGAGAGAGAATTCCTTGGGAAAATAAAAAATAGGTAAATAAAACTACAGAAAAAAAAAAAGATTCAGTCCCTAAGTAAGTAGTTTAAAAGGGACAGTAAAGTCAAAATTAAACTTAAATAGATTTAACAGAGCTTGCCATTTTAAATAACTTTTATTGTCAGTTTTGTTTAGTTCTTTTGATATCCTTTGGTAAAGTGTCTTTAGCCAACTGGCAGCAGTGTTTACAACATTGTTTATAGCAATGTTATACATTGTTGCAGATACTGCTGCCATGGGCACATGCATGATCCTAAGCTCCTACCAGCCTTTCTAGGTGTACTCTTCAACAAAGGATACCAAAAGAACAATGCAAATTTGTTAATAGAAGTACATTTGAATGTTGTTTAAAAGTGCATGCTAGGTATGTTTTTCAACAATGGAAAGCTTAATTTTTGTGGCCATTAAGGATTTCCGACCTTGCATTTTAAGTGTAGTGGAAAATCCCAAATGCAGTGATCAGTTAAAATGCTTGTCTGTCAAAATAACTGAGATAAGAAGGCAGTCTGCAAAAGCTTAGATACAAGGTAATCACAGAGGTAAAAAGTATATTAATATAACTGAGATAAGGGGCAGTCTGCAGAAGCTTAGATACAAGGTAATCACAGAGGTAAAAAGTGTATTAATATAACTGAGATAAGAAGGCAGTCTGCAAAAGCTTAGATACAAGGTAATCACAGAGGTAAAAAGTATATTGATATTACTGTGTTGGTTATGCAAAACTGAAGAATGGGTAATAAAGGGATCATCTATCTTTTTAAACAATAAACATTTTCAAGTAGATTGTTCCTTTAACTACTGTGTGTGTTTAATTCAATTGAAGAGTTTATCTAATGTTTTTTTACAACATTCACCAGTTAGGATTTGTAGATAAATCATTTGATAAACTATTCTAAAATAATGTGGTCGACCTCATAGTTATATGCAAACAACATCACAATTAACCCCTTGACACCATTAGGACGTTGCATGCATTCATAACAGTGCTGGGATTTAACGCCGTTAGGACGGCATGGAACACCATACGTCCTACAGCTTCTCCCTTTGAATAAGTCAAGAATGGACCTGGGGGCGTGCCTTGTAGCCTAGACAGTCCCCCATGATCCTACCTCAGCTTCGAAATCACGTGATCGCATTGACAATATCGTAATTTCATTTTAACTAATAATGTTTACATCAGAAGACTGTAGTACTGGCACAAAGGGATAAATAAAATGTTCTTACATACTGAAGTCTTTTGTTTTTGTACTTTTATGTCCCTTGGCACAAATTACAATCTGTAAGAAGCAGACAAGTGAAATATAGAATAAAAAGAAACACAAACGGAATGAAAAGTAAACATCACCACTAATGAATTCAATATTGATCACTGTAGTGTTTGTATATAATAATAATAATAATAATAATAATGTGCACAAAAAGTATATATCTTGTATAGGATGTAGGTAATAATATTCATATACTATAAAGGGATAAAATGTAAAGGTGATATAAGTTTAGATACCAAAACTCTTCATGGGATTCCTGTAAAATAAGTCTCCTGAGAGATAAAAAATGGACGCTGGCGAATGTTCAGCTGACACTTATCACAGTATTCCATTTTTAGACACTAGGAGTCTATCCACCAGAGCAAAGGTCTAATTCAGTAGGTGCTAAGTGTATTTTACTATTATCCACTTATCACAGTATTACTTTGATCTTTTACATCTTTTATATACATGAACTACAACAAAAGCTACGTTTTACAGTCCTCCGGCTTCAACATTTGTTTGGGATTTCTCAAGTAAAGATAAAAATGGTACTAGAGTGAAATCGTGTCGACTTATTTCCTATTTCTGATGAATAATACTCACACTTTTAAGAGCTATAACTCATCTGTAAGTAATAAAGTGTATTATATATTGGTATGTATTTCCATACTCATTACACATTAGAATATGGCCTCAGGCAGAGGCATTCAGCTATTTTGCTGGATTTATTTACGTGAAAGAGCAACATATAAAGATCTGGATTTGCACCTACACTTTTGTTTTGCACTTTCACAGAAATAGATCAGCATTTGTTTGTGAAACAAATCAACAAACTCACATGTCTTATAGTCACTGGTCAACTTAATACATTTAATACATTTTTCTGCATATGTGAAGGGTTTCAGAAGCTCAGTTACAATATTCAATAACTAAATCCAATAATTTAATTGTTAGTCAACAAGTATGTAAGGTTCACTTTTCTTCTTGGCCAATCCTACCCTAATTTAATTTGGCCAAACAAAAAAAAACCCACCAAAACAATATTCTTTGTACTCTGCTGACTTGTAGCAGCAGCACTAGCTACTACTGTAACATTATTTAAGTTTAAGCTGCTGTCCTGCTGCCTGAATACATTCTATGGTGCATCTCCTCTCTAACTTTAAGTGATGGTAAATTATCCCCTTTGTATAAACAGATCCAGAATGTTAGCAAAATTTTAGATGGAATTTAATTAATCGGTTGTAATGAAGATGCGCTAAAAATTACTTTTTAATGTAGCACTGAAATTTAAAAAAATCTTTCACCCCGGCTGTCCACTTCAAAAGTAATTTTTTTGTGAGCTTACAGTTTCAACTTTTCTCCAATTGGCACTCTAGCCATATAGCACTCACCCCATTTTCTCCAACATAGGTGTGTCCAGTCCACGGCGTCATCCTTACTTGTGGGGTATTCTCTTCCCCAACAGGAAATGGCAAAGAGTCCCAGCAAAGCTGGTCACATGATCCCTCCTAGGCTCCGCCCACCCCAGTAATTCTCTTTGCCGTTGCACAGGCAACATCTCCACGGAGATTGAACGCTTGATTTTATCAAAGCGTGGGTTTTCAGATTCTGTAATAGATACTCTGATTCAGGCTAGAAAGCCTGTAACTAGAAAAATTTACCATAAAATATGGAAAAAATATATCTGTTGGTGTGAATCTAAAGGATTCCCATGGAACAAGATAAAAATTCCTAAGATTCTATCCTTTCTACAAGAAGGTTTGGAGAAAGGATTATCTGCAAGTTCTCTGAAGGGACAGATCTCTGCTTTATCTGTTTTACTTCACAAAAGACTGGCAGCTGTGCCAGATGTTCAAGCATTTGTTCAGGCTCTGGTTAGAATCAAGCCTGTTTACAGACCTTTGACTCCTCCCTGGAGTTTAAATCTAGTTCTTTCAGTTCTTCAAGGGGTTCCCTTTGAACCCTTACATTCCGTAGATATTAAGTTATTATCTTGGAAAGTTTTGTTTTTGGTTGCAATTTCTTCTGCTAGAAGAGTTTCAGAGTTATCTGCTCTGCAGTGTTCTCCGCCCTATCTGGTGTTCCATGCAGATAAGGTGGTTTTGCGTACTAAGCCTGGCTTTCTTCCGAAAGTTGTTTCCAACAAAAATATTAACCAGGAGATAGTTGTACCTTCTTTGTGTCCGAATCCAGTTTCAAAGAAGGAACGTTTGTTACACAATTTGGACGTAGTCCGTGCTCTAAAATTCTATTTAGAGGCTACTAAAGATTTCAGACAAACATCTTCCTTGTTTGTTGTTTATTCTGGTAAAAGGAGAGGTCAAAAAGCGACTTCTACCTCTCTTTCCTTTTGGCTTAAAAGCATTATCCGATTGGCTTATGAGACTGCCGGACGGCAGCCTCCTGAAAGAATCACAGCTCACTCCACTAGGGCTGTGGCTTCCACATGGGCCTTCAAGAACGAGGCTTCTGTTGACCAGATATGTAAGGCAGCGACTTGGTCTTCACTGCACACTTTTGCCAAATTTTACAAATTTGATACTTTTGCTTCTTCGGAGGCTATTTTTGGGAGAAAGGTTTTGCAAGCCGTGGTGCCTTCCATTTAGGTGACCTGATTTGCTCCCTCCCTTCATCCGTGTCCTAAAGCTTTGGTATTGGTTCCCACAAGTAAGGATGACGCCGTGGACCGGACACACCTATGTTGGAGAAAACAGAATTTATGCTTACCTGATAAATTACTTTCTCCAACGGTGTGTCCGGTCCACGGCCCGCCCTGTTTTTTTTAATCAGGTCTGATGAATTATTTTCTCTAACTACAGTCACCACGGTATCATATGGTTTCTCCTATATATATTTTCTCCTGTCCGTGGGTCGAATGACTGGGGTGGGCGGAGCCTAGGAGGGATCATGTGACCAGCTTTGCTGGGACTCTTTGCCATTTCCTGTTGGGGAAGAGAATATCCCACAAGTAAGGATGACGCCGTGGACCGGACACACCGTTGGAGAAAGTAATTTATCAGGTAAGCATAAATTCTGTTTTTTTGTGTGTGGCGAATGCACTGATTGGGTCACCAACAAAAATTGGTTTTCAAGTTGTCGGCAGAGTACAGGGTATTTGAATTTCAGTGCTTTATTGAAAAGTAAGTTACAGCGCATCTTCATTTCAACTGATGAATTAAATTCCATCTAAAATATCACTTACATTCGTATCTGTTTATACAAAGGGGAGAGTTTACCATCACTTTAACTTTTACTTATTAAAATCTACGAAGACCCTTGTAACAGGTAGTGCACAATAGAAACCATTTCAATCTCTATTTTCTTTTTGTCTATTCATGCTTATGAGAGTTGGTTGCACCAGGTATATAACAATTGTTCTATCCAAATTCAATATAAAGTTTGATGCCTCTTTTTAATAATTTTTAGTAGTGCCAACTATATTTTTCTATTATTCTTGAGGACCGAAGACATTTCCCATAGGAAATAAGGGGTTAATACATTTAATTTAACAATCAAATATTCTTAAAATTTGACTGAATGATCATAACTCATTTTGGACAAATAGAAAAAAAAATCATGAGGAATTATTCATTTAGAATTTGTTTTGTCTGCGCCCGTGTCTAATAATCAATACTGTTTCTGCAGATTGCTCAGAAATCACTCCGCCCAATTTTGGAAATCAGTCTCTTAATCGAACATACACATGCTGCGTTTTCAAAGATGCAAGCTGGATCCATCTTTCACTATTTAAAAGCTAAAGTTCTTTCTCCTTGAATGATCCAAAACCAGATTTAAACCTGCAGCTATGAAACTTAAAGTGACACTGAACTGAATTTTTTTTCTTTCGTGATTCAGATAGAGCATGCAATTTTAAGCAACTTTCCAATTTACTCCTATTATCAAATTTTCTTCATTCTCTTGGTATCTTTATTTGAAATGCAAGAATGTAAGTTTAGATGCCAGCCCAATTTGGTGAATAACCTGGGTTATTCTTGCTGATTGGTGGATAAATTCATCCACCAATAAAAAAGTGCTCTCCAGAGGACTGAACCAAAAAAGAAGCTTAGATGCCTTCTTTTTCAAATAAAGATAGCAAGTGATCGAAGAAAAATTAATAATAGGAGTAAATTAGAAAGTTGCTTAAAATCGCATACTCTATATGAATCACGAAAGAAAAAATTTGGGTTCAAATAATAATAGACAATAAATTTATCAATCAATGATATCAAAATGCTAATAAACATTACTTAGCATTCAGTTAAAATACTGAAGCGCTTCAGGTGAACTTAAACCTATATATGTAAAAATATTAAAAATTGTATTTGTAAAAAAGTTCTCCAAAGGAAATGAGTAAAGACTTCCACCTTTTACTGTGTTTAGAATTCTGATGCTTAATGATATCATTTATATACTTTTCCTAACAAACTGTCCTTGTGTATACTGGAACATCCACAGTTCTGTTGTTCCTTTTCTTCTGAGTCTGGAAGTCTTTACTCATTCCATTATTAGATATGCAAAATTCTCTGTTTTTTTGCTTCAAAATACTGTTTTAACACAGCTATCCTTTAACCAGGATTATTGCAGCAAACCAGAAATCATTTACTAGACAGCCTGTTTCGTTCTTTTTGGAACTCATCAGTAGGAGATAGATTTCTGGTTGCTGCATTGGTAAAGCTATTTTCAAGGTTAAACCAAAATTCATTAAAATTATGGGGGGAGATACTCCCCCCATAATTTTAGTGAATTTTGACTCATTCAGACAACATACGTATATGGTCGCAAAGGTATACTGAGCTCTACTAGCCCTTGGTTTGGTAGGGACACAGGAGCTTGCACAATAAAAACTCTATGGTGCAGGCAAAACCGCTTCAAATTGGCTATACTGACCAATGACAACATGTTGAAATGAAAGCAGAAGGGTGTTCTGGGGTAATGAAAATAAAGAGATAAGATATCAATCTTCACTTTATATTTAGATTTTTGTGTGATGCCGTTCAAAGAGGTTATCTAGGGTACTTCTACTGAAGAGGGGTACTGTATCCAATGCTTACTGTCCCTTTAAGATCTGTGAAAATCCTTGCAAGAAAGCACTTGAAAGGTCTGGGGTATGTTGTTTTTTTTATTTGCTGTTTTATTGTTTAATGGTTTATTTCTAATTCTGACAACTCTTTTACATTAGAATTTATATGAAATAACCCCCCACCACCAGCACCACAATACTGATACATTATTTCATGTGGGAATTCCAACCAAATGTTGATTGTTGTCCTTCCCCATTTCAACCATGTTTGGCTTTAAAAATTATTACATTAAAGGGCAACTAAACACTTTGTAATTACAGGAGATAATATCAGACAAGTGCAACTATTTCCCTATCAAAACTTTACCCTACACTTATCTAGAGGAGCCAATCATGGACTTATTAGTGTAGTAGACAATGTTAGGATAGCCCGTGTCATTTTGTTAGCAGCACTTGTAATGTTTTGAAGCATCTTATCACCTCCCCTGAGGCCATTTATACATAGATATGAAGCAGGGTTAGACTTGAAAAGTCTGCAGTGTGCACTTTCAGTTCTGAGAATTGGAAAACTTACCATATTTCAGATTTAAATCACATAACAATGGAGATAAATTATATTGGAAAATGTGTCTTAATACACATAATGAAACATATTATAATATAATCTTAATGTGTTTACTGTTTTTTTTATTCTCAAGGAAAATATGAATCAATTAGTGCAATTCATAGGGATCCAGGAAAGAAAAGAAATCATCTGATTGTATGTGCTTCTTTGCAAACCGTTAATGTATTAGCAGAATGATATCCTGCAATATGATCTGTGCAGAATGTTTGTGATAATATATTTTATTCTAAGCATGTAGAAGAAAAACAGATTTTAATGTATCAGACTGAAAAAAATCTATATTTAATATTATTTGTCCATAATGTGGCTTCTAACTATAACATAGCTTATGAATTGATGATTTACAATATTCCTCAATATTGTTTATCATCAGTTACTTAAAGAGACGGTAAACCCAAAAATGTTCTTTCATTATTTAGATAGAAAATACAATTTTTAAAAGGTTCCAATTTACTTCTATTATCAAATTTGTTTCGTTCTCATGTTATTCTTTGTTGAAGGGATACCTAGGTAGGTAGCATGCACATTCCTGAAGCACTACATGACAGGAAATAGTGCTGCCATCTAGCACTCTTGCTAATGTATAACATTGCTATAAAACTGCTACCATCTAGTGTTCTTGCTAATGTATAACATTATTATAAAACTGCTACCATCTAGTGCTCTAGCTAATGTATAACATTGCTATAAAACTGCTACCATCTAGTGTTCTTGCTAATGTATAACATTATTATAAAACTGCTGCCATCTAGTGTTCTTGCTAATGTATAACATTATTATAAAACTGCTGCCATCTAGTGCTCCTGCTAATGTATAACATTGTTATAAAACTGCTGCCATCTAGTGCTCCTGCTAATGTATAATATTGTTATAAAACTGCTGCCATCTAGTGCTCCTGCTAATGTATAATATTGTTATAAAACTGCTGCCATCAAGTGCTCCTGCTAATGTATAACATTATTATAAAACTGCTGCCATCTAGTGTTCTTGCTAATGTATAACATTATTATAAAACTGCTGCCATCTAGTGCTCTTGCTAATGTATAACATTATTATAAAACTGCTGCCATCTAGTGTTCTTGCTAATGTATAACATTATTATAAAACTGCTGCCATCTAGTGCTCTTGCTAATGTATAACATTATTATAAAACTGCTACCATCTAGTGTTCTTGCTAATGTATAACATTATTATAAAACTGCTGCCATCTAGTGCTCTTGCTAATGTATAACATTATTATAAAACTGCTGCCATCTAGTGCTCCTGCTAATGTATAACATTATTATAAAACTGCTGCCATCTAGTGCTCTTGCTAATGTATAACATTGTTGTAAAACTTCTGCCATCTAGTGCTCTTGCTAATGTATAACATTATTATAAAACTGCTGCCATCTAGTGCTCTTGCTAATGTATAACATTATTATAAAACTGCTGCCATCTAGTGCTCCTGCTAATGTATAACATTGTTATAAAACTGCTGCCATCTAGTGCTCTTGTTAATGTATAACACTGTAATAAAACTGCTGCCATCTAGTGCTCTTGCTAATGTATAACATTGTTGTAAAACTTCTGCCATCTAGTGCTCTTGCTAATGTATAACATTGTTGTAAAACTGCTGCCATCTAGTGCTCCTGCTAATGTATAACATTGTTATAAAACTGCTGCCATCTAGTGCTCCTGCTAATGTATAACATTGTTATAAAACTGCTGCCATCTAGTGCTCTTGTTAATGTATAACACTGTAATAAAACTGCTGCCATCTAGTGCTCTTGCTAATGTATAACATTGTTGTAAAACTTCTGCCATCTAGTGCTCTTGCTAATGTATAACATTGTTGTAAAACTTCTGCCATCTAGTGCTCTTGATAATGTATAACATTGTTGTAAAACTTCTGCCATCTAGTGCTCTTGCTAATGTATAACACTGTTATAAAACTGCTGCCATCTAGTGCTCCTGCTAATGTATAACATTGTTGCAAAACTGCTGCCATATAGTGTTATGGACGTGTGCACACTCATGAGCTTACATCCTAGCTTTTCAACAAAGGATAACAAGAAAACAAAGAAAATTTGATAACAGAAGTAAATTGGAAAGTTGTTTAAAATTGTATGCTCTATCTGAATCATGAAATAAAAAAACTGGGTTTTATGTCCCTTTAACTGGTGGATTTTGTTTGCAGAAATGTAATTAAAAAATATTTAGGGCCAGATTACAAGTGGTGTGCTATTTAATGCTCCCTCTCAAGCATTTACTGTGCTCGAAGTAAGATTTTTGCTCACTTCGGGTTGCACTCATATTATTAGTTGAAAGTAAACTGGTTTTGCTCACATACTAATGCGCTTACAATATCTCATACACGATAACCTATTTTGCCATAGAAGTCATGGGCGCTAACCATTGGCGTATTTTGGCCTAGGGCGGCAAACAAGGCACTTGCCTAGGGCGGCAGATTGGGAGAGGGGCAGCACTTTTTTTTGTGGCTATATTTGTAAGAAGCTTACAGTTATTTTAGAAGTATTATACAGGAATATAATGGGAGATTTTGCCCAAAGAGCTCACATTCTTTAATTAATTGATGGAGCTTACAATTTAGAGGTAGCTCTGGAGCTTCCTTTAATTCAGCTGGCTTTTTGCCTTTAGTTCTTTTGGCTTCAAGCACTTAGTATTGCGTTGGGGAAGCATTGTTTGAAGAAATCTGTATTTTTTTTTATATATATATTGCAGCAATAGATAGATGTGTGCGTGTCTGTGTATATGTGTATATGCGTACGAATGTGTATAACTCTGTGTGTGAACATTTATTTTAAAAAAGCCATAAAAAAATTCACATTACTACCTTGAACAAAAAGGCCTAAAATTTGGTGGGGGGTAGCAAAATTGTAAGTGCCTAGGGCAGCACAAAACCTGAATACACCACTGACGCTAACCCTACATGAAAATATGAATATTTCACATTCCAATGTTCTTCACATAGCAGAATATGTTCTATTTACTTTTAAATACATATTTCTCTGTCTCTCTCTCTCTCTCTCTCTCTCTCTCTCTATATATATATATATTTATATTTATGATTGTGCAAATATATATCTATAACTATATATACTGTATATATATAGATGATTATATAGAGGTAAAGATATATACAAATATATATAGGAATATCTATTTAAAAATACTTAGAACATATTCTGCTATATGCCGAACATTGGAATGTCAAATATTTACTGAAAATTCTATTACTGAAACTGTATTTTGCTGCCTGGACTGTCCACTTCTTGCAGGCACTTCCCTGGTACTCTCATTGTGTCTTGTTGACAAGATATACACATCTTTATTGTCACTATTTTACATTAAACTTTACTGCTAAAAGTTATTCACTCCACAAAGCTACTGATTCCCCATCTTTTATCTTTTTGTAGATTAGCTGTTGTGGCCAAACCTTTCTGTATTTTTCTTGCTGTTCAACAGACCAGAGTGTCACAGGAGTGTAATATTTGAAAGAGTGTGATCTAGTCAATAGTTGTCAACGTACAGATGGTACTTGTAGCCCAATAAAGGCTGAACAAGCTAACAGACAATTTTTTCACTTAGGCCCTGATAATCAATACATCGTCAGACCCGCGAGAAATTACCTTTTTGGCCTTGTCAGTCTCACAGTCTGTGGGTCTGGCGATATATTAAAAAACAGTGGGCTGAACATATGGATATATGACTAACTTGTAGTCTTTCAAATGGACATATTGGGAATTGTAGTCTGACAAATGGACATATAGGTAATTTGCAGTCTGTCAATTGTACATATTAATTACTTGTAGTCTGAGAACTGGACATATGGGGGACTTGTAGTCTAAGAACTGGACATATGGGGGGCTTGTAGACTGAAAACTGAACATATGGGGGACTTGCAGTCTGAGAACTGGACATATGGGGGACTTGTAGTTTGAGAACTGGACATGAGGGACTTGTAGTCTGAGAACTGGATGTATGGGGGGCTTGTAGTCTGTAAACTGGACATATGGGGGACTTGTAGTCTGAGAACTGGACATATGAGGGACTTGTAGTCTGAGAACTGGACATATGGGGGACTTGTAGTCTGAGAACTGGAGATATGAAGGACTTGTAGTCTGACAACTGGACATATGAAGTACTTGTAGTCTGAGAACTGGAGATATGAAGGACTTGTACTCTGACAACTGGACATATGAAGGACTTGTAGTCTGACAACTGGACATATGAAGGACTTGTAGTCTGACAACTGGACATATGCGGGACATGTACTTTGACAACTGCGCATATGGGGGACTTGTATGCTGAGTAACTGGACATATGGGGGACTTGTAGTCTGACAACTGCACATATGGGGGACTTGTAGGCTGAGAACTGGACATATGGGGGACTTGTAGGCTGAGAACTTGACATATGGTGGACTTGTAGGCTGAGAACTGGAAATATGGGGGACTTGTAGGCTGAGAACTGGATATTTGGGGGACTTGTAGTCTGATAACTGGACATATGCGGGACTTGTACTTTGACAACTGGACATATGAGAGATTTGTAGTCTGACAACTGGAGATATGAAGGACTTGTAGTCTGAGAACTGGAGATATGAAGGACTTGTAGTCTGACAACTGGACATATGAAGGACTTGTAGTCTGACAACTGGACATATGTGGGACATGTACTTTGACAACTGGACATATGAGGGATTTGTAGTCTGACAAATGGAGATATAAAGGACTTGTAGTCTGACAACTGGACATATGAAGGACTTGTAGTCTGACAACTGGAATATGTGGGACTTTTAGTCTGCAATTGGAGATATGGGGGACTTGTTGTCTGAGAACTGGACATATGGGGGACTTGTAGTCTGAGAACTGGACATATGAGGGACTTGTAGGCTGAGAACTGGACATATGAGGGACTTGTAGGCTGAGAACTGGACATATGCGGGACTTGTACTTTGACAACTGCACATATGAGGGATTTGTATTCTGACAACTGGATATATGAAGGACTTGTAGTCTGACAACTGGACATATGATGGACTTGTAGTCTGACAACTGGAATATGTGGGACTTGTAGTCTGACAACTGGAGATATGAAGGACTTGTAGTCTGACAATTGGACATATGAAGGACTTGTAGTCTGATAAATGGACATATCAGGAACTTGTAGTCTGACAACTGGACATATGGCAGACTTGTAATCTGACAACTGGACATATGGGGGGCTTGTAATCTGACAACTGGACATATGGGGGGCTGGTAGTCTTTCAATTGGACATATGGAGGACTTGTAGTATGACAATTAAAATCGACATGAATGCAAAGTATGTTTTATATAGAAACATAACCTTGATTCTGTTGCCCTCAATATTTAAAATTATTATAGTTCCTTAATGGTTAGATACAACTGTAAACAGTTTCTGTAATTGAGTGGGTGGGGATTTGGAATGCTTGTACTGCAGAAAAAGTGTATGTTTTCTAGATTTCAGTTCATTTCTGTTGCAGAAATGCTTGCGTTGGCTGATTTGAAAGTTATTTTCTGAGAGTTCATGGGAGTTTACAACTAATTTTATCCATATGGCACACAAGGATTAGCAGACTCTCATTGTGAAAAGCTAATTAAAAAGCATATGATAAGGGTAGGGCTGCCACCTTGGCCTTGTTTACCTGGACACTTATGAGTTACACATGCTGCAGGGTGTGCAGAGGGCAACATGCCCTGTGCACATGGACAGCACTATACATGTTCCTCCCTGCACACCCTGCAGCATGTGTAACTCATAAGTGTCCAGGAAAACATGGCCAACGGGGCAACCCTAGATAAGAGGCTGTCTGTAGTGGCTTAGAAACAGGCAGATAACAATGTTGGTTGTGTAAAGCTTGGGATTGGGTAGTAAAGGCATTATCTTTTCTTTTTTTTTTTTTAAACAATAACAATTTTGGTGTTGACTGTCCCTTTAAGTGTAGATCTTGGACAAAAATATGTAATTGTTAGTTGATCATGAGATGTAGAATGAATAGTTTCCAGCATTGTATGTGAGGTGTTTACAGAATTTAGGGAATCAGACATGTCAGTTTTCAGGCAGATTGTGGGAACAGTGTGATATAGGTATAGATAAGACAGTTGTTGACACGCTTATATCCTGAGACTGATACATTGTTATGAGAAGCAATATAAACTTGTGCAACCAGACGGAGGCAACAGTTACAGTCTATCACAATCTGCGCATTGCTGAGGAGACCTGATAGGTATTACAGTCAGAGAGAAAGCCTGAGAGCACAAACTTACCCTGTCTAATTAGTTAAGTCATTAACTCCCTTGCTATAATTACTTTTTTACATTTCTCAGCTTCCCTGAGGCAAATAATAGAGATGCAAAAGCTACTGCAACCAGTGGAGTCAGCAAATGCTGGTTAATACCTTGTTAATTCAGTCATCTTAGTTAAAGGGATACTAATCTCAATTTTTTTCTTTAAAGGGACAGTCTAGGCCAAAATAAACTTTCATGATTCAGAAAGAGCAAGTAATTTTAAACAACTTTCTAATTTACTCCTACTATCAATTTAGATTCTTTCTCTTGCTATCTTTATTTAAAAAGCAGGAATGCAAAGCTTAGGAGCCAGTGCAGTTTAGGTTCAGAACCCTGGATAGCACTTGCTTATTGGTGGCTACATATAGCAAACCAATAAGCAAGCATAACCCAGGTTCTCAACAAAATGGGCTGGCTCTTATGCTTTACATTCCTGCTTTTTAAATAAATATAGCAAAGAAAAATTAGTAAATTAGAAAGTTTCTTAAAATTGCATGCTCTATCATTAAAGAAAAAAATGGGGTTTAGTGTCCCTTTAAAGATACTTTTAAAATGACTGGCTAGCATTAATTTAGAATACCAGAAACAAACCAAAACTCTCTCTCTGTCTTTTTCTCTCTTTCTCTCTCTGTTTCTCTCTTGCTCTCTATCTCTCTCTTTGTCTCTCTCTCTTTCTCTCTCTCTTTCTTTCTCTCTCTTTCTCTCTGTCTTTCTCTCTCTCTTTCTCTCTCTGTTTCTCTCACTCTTTCTCTGTTTATCTCTCTATTTCTCTCACTCTCACTCTCTCTTTCTCCCTCTCCCTCTCTCTCTCTCTCTCTCTCTCTCTCTCTCTCACTCTCTCTTTCTTGCTCTTCCTCTCACTTCCCCTCTCTCTCTCTTTCTCTCTCGCTCTCACTCTCTCCCCTCTCTCTCTCTTTCTCACTTTCTCTCTCCATCTCTTCTTCTCTCTCTTTCTCTCTCCCTCTCTCTCTCTCCCTCTCCTCTTCTCTCTCTCTCTATCTCTCTCTCTCTCTCTCTCTCTCTTTTGTTCTTTTTTTCTTTCTCTCTCTCACACTATTTTCTATTAGACATATGAAATAGCAGTTATTTAACACATGCAATAGCTGTATTTACCTATATTTTATTTCTAGGGCAATCTTCTCTCTCTCTCTCTCTCTCTCTCTCTCTCTCTCTCTCACTCTCTTTCTTTCTCTCTCTCACACTATTTTATATTAGACATATGAAATAGCAGTTATTTAACACATGCAATAGTTGTATTTACCTATATTTTATTTCTAGAGCAATCTTCTCTCTCTCTCTCTCTCTCTCTCTCTCTCTCTCTCTCTCTTTCTTTCTCTCTCTCACACTATTTTCTATTAGACATATGAAATAGCAGTTATTTAACACATGCAATAGCTGTATTTACCTATATTTTATTTCTAGAGCAATTTTCTCTCTCCCTCTCCTCTTCTCTCTCTCTCTCTCTCTCTCTCTCTCTCTCTTTTGTTCTTTTTTTCTTTCTCTCTCTCACACTATTTTCTATTAGACATATGAAATAGCAGTTATTTAACACATGCAATAGTTGTATTTACCTATATTTTATTTCTAGAGCAATCTTCTCTCTCTCTCTCTCTCTCTCTCTCTCTCTCTCTCTCCCTCTTTCTTTCTCTCTCTTCCTCTCACTTCCCCTCTCTCACTCTCTTTCTCGCTCTTCCTCTCATTTCCCACCCCCCCTCTCTCTTTCTCTATCTCTCTCTCTTTCTCTCTCTGTTTCTCACTCTCTCTCTTTCTCTCTCTAGCTCTCTTTCTCTCTCTCTTTCTCACTTTCTCTCTCCATCTCTTCCTCCTCTTTCTCTCTCCCTCTCTCTCTCTCTCTCTCTCTTTCTTTCTCTCTCTCACACTATTTTCTATTAGACATATGAAATAGCAGTTATTTAACACATGCAATAGTTGTATTTACCTATATTTTATTTCTAGAGCAATCTTCTCTCTCCCTCTCCTCTTCTCTCTCTCTCTCTCTCTCTCTCTCTCTCCCTCTCCTCTTCTCTCTCTCTCTCTCTCTCTTTCTTTCTCTCTCTCACACTATTTTCTATTAGACATATGAAATAGCAGTTATTTAACACATGCAATAGTTGTATTTACCTATATTTTATTTCTAGAGCAATCTTCTCTCTCCCTCTCCTCTTCTCTCTCTCTCTCTCTCTCTCTCTCCCTCTCCTCTTCTCTCTCTCTCTCTCTCTCTCTCTCTCTCTCTCTCTCTTTCTTTCTCTCTCACACTATTTTCTATTAGACATATGAAATAGCAGTTATTTAACACATGCAATAGCTGTATTTACCTATATTTTATTTCTAGAGCAATCTTCTCTCTCTCTCTCTCTCTCTCTCTCTCTCTTTCTTTCTCTCTCTCACACTATTTTCTATTAGACATATGAAATAGCAGTTATTTAACACATGCCTATTTTACCTATATTTTATTTCTAGAGCAATCTTCTCTCTCACTCTTTACTTATGAAAGGAACATCAAACACTAATTAAATGCTAGATATAATGATGCATTCAAAGACAAGATTAGTCTGGGAATAACATGTAGATGTATTCGGGTCAATTTATTAAAGTCTGGCGGACATGATACGCTGTAGCGTATCATGTCCGCCAGACATCGCTTATTGCGGACAGCATGCGCTGTCCGTATTCAGCATTGCACAAGCAGTTCTAGTGAACTTTTTGTGCAATACCGCCCCCTGTAGATTCGGGGCCAATCGGCCGCTAGCAGGGGGTGTCAATCAGCCAGACCGTATAGGATTGGGCGGATTGCTGTATGCAGCCTCAGAGGTGGCGTATGAGTTAAGGAGCAGCGGTCTATAGACCTCTGCTTCTTAACTCCTGTTTCCAGAGAGCCTAAAGGCTCGCACGGACACAGGGTGAATTGGCCCAATTTATTCAAATTTAATTAGCTGTTTAAATGGTGACACAGGGAACTGAAAAGCTCACAATTTCAGAATGGAATTTCAGGAAAAGGGGACAAAATAAATAATGAAAGTATATTGCATAGTTTTTTTATATATACAAATTATAATTTTATATTACCATCCCAAAGTGTTTAATGTCCCTTTAAAGCTGATAAAATGTGTGTGTACAGGGGCAAATTGCTCACTGGCTGATAAGGACAAAAAGCCTCCACAAACAAAAAAAATTGTTTTATTCAGGGGATACATTAAAAAAACAACCTGAAACTGTAAATACATGTCAGGAAATAGTGCTGCCATTTAGTGCTCTGGCAAATAGATAACATTATTGCAAAACTGCTGCCATATAGTGCTCTGGCAAATAGATAACATTATTGCAAAACTGCTGCCATATAGTGCTCTGGCAAATAGATAACATTATTGCAAAACTGCTGCCATATAGTGCTCTGGCAAATAGATAACATTATTGCAAAACTGCTGCCATATAGTGCTCCAGATATGGGCAGGCTCCTAAGCATACAACCCTGCTTTTTAACAAAAGATACAAAGAGAAGAAAGTAAAATGAATAATAGCAGTAAATAAGAACGCTTTTTTTTCCCAATTTACTTTTGCTGTTAAATTTGCTTCATTCTCTTGGTATTTTTTGTTGAAATTGCAGCAATGCATTACTGAAAGCCTACTGATCAGATAAGCCAATAACAAAAGGCATATATGTGCAGCCACCAATCAGCAGCTAGCTACCGGTCCCTGTGCCTATCTATGTATGCTCTTCAATAAAGGATACCAGAAGTATAAAGCAAAATAGATAAAAGAATAAAATTTGGACGTTGTTTAAAATGTCATGCTCTATCTGAATCATGAAAGTTTAATTTTGACTTTACCATCCCGATTAAAGGGATATAGAAGCCAAAATTATTTTTTTGTGATTTATGCACTGTTTTATAAAACTTTTACATTTACACAGGCACAGCTGCTATTTAGTGCACAAGGCGTAAAATGTGCTCTCTACGGGCAAGATTACAAGTAGCACGTTATGAGTTTTCCACCTGCAATGTGGTCTTTTCGCAATCAATTTCCATTGCGCAGCTATTACGAGTTTTGAAAAATCGTGATTGCGCCTTTTACACAACACTCGTTTCCGCGCTGGAAAAGCTGTAGTTAACAGTTTTGCACAACATAAAAGTTTAAAGAAACACTTCAAAAATAGATTACACAATACAGTTACACTCATATTAACACTGTCTAATACAAATTATTTAAATAGAATATTGCACACAAAAGTTATAAGGGCTAAAAGATACGAGATCTCGAGTGTTAGAAAAAAAAAGCTGACGCAGGGATTTTACATTGAGAAACATAAAGAAACATGAATTTATATGTATACAGATATGTTTAACTATGGAGATAATAAAAACAATAACTCAAAACTATATTCTCATATAGATCTCGAGATATCTCTCTCTATATATATATTCATATACATATCTCGCTATAAATTGATATATCAGTGCAAAAATGATCACATATATAGAGAAACATTTATTTAGAAATAAATAGAACATATTCCGTTATGAAAATGTTCGCGCAATATGAAATATTCGCATTTTCATGTATACTTTTGAAGGGGAATAGGCCATGTGCTTCGCACCACATATTAAAGTTTTTGTGTGTTTTTTTTTCTATTTGTCTTCACCATTGACTTTTATGGGGAATTTGGCTGTTTAGATTACGCGGCTTAACGCACGTGCAAAATCAGTTATTTTGCAACTTGCAATAGCTGCGCAACCTGAAATGCGAAAAAGCCATAACGCGCGCAGTGTTTTTACAACTTGTAATCTTGCCCTTTGTTAATTAAAGGGACATTCGGGTCAAAATAAACTTTTATGATTCAGAAAGAACAGCAGTTTTAAGACACTTTCCAATTTGCTTCAATTATCAAATTTGGCACAGTCTGTTTATATTTACACTTTCTGGGGAACAAAATTCTACTGAGCATGTGCACAAGCTCACAGGGTATACTTATACTAGGGTGTGATTGGCTGATTGCTGTCACATGATACAGGGGTCTGGAAAATGGGAGAAAAAAATAATTTGTCAGAAATAAAATCTACTGCTTATTTGAAATTCAGAGTAGTTGTTAAATCGTTGTCTTTTTAATGATAGCCTTTATGTATACGTTTGACTTCCCCCGTCATGTAAAATGTCTGTTACTGATTGCTAAAGCTAAATTCTGAACTTCCTGCTGTAAGGATTGGTTAAATGCTGTTTTCTAAGAAGATATTTTATCTTAAATTCCTCTGGGTAGAAATGCACTGAGCTGCGTCTGGTTAAACTATTACTTTTTTAGAGCAGGAAAATTACCATACATAAAAAAAAGAAAAAAAAAAGAATACCAAACCAAAAGATTTATCTTTTTTTGTTATAACCCCAGGCGCTCAAGGGTTAAATGTTAATTTCCTGCTACTGACATGCCTAATGTTACAAACAAGTAGAATAATGTGTAAAATCGCCCTTATCTGTGTCATCTCATTTTTTCCAATGGTTTAATAATCCCTACTAAGCTGTTTTGATTTTACTTTCACGCTCCTGTCCTTGCATTTTTTCCAGTCCAATTAGGTTATTACTAAGACTAAATGAGGCATGGAGCCTCCAAAAGTCACACCATCGCCACGGTGATGGGGCACTAGGTGTGATTGGCGAGGGCCACTGGTGCGTAACCACAACTGATTTTTTTTATTATTCATGTCCCACCCTTCACATTCTTAGGTCTGTGGCTGGCTGCTGGGGTCACTATGGTAACTGTGATGTCATGAGGCAGCCATTTTGTCTTTCTCTGCAGGGCCTCATCACATGCTACGTGGAATGTGTAAACTATGGGCGCTTTACACCCAAGTCCTGGAGAGAACATCTCAATGCAAATGACTTTGTTTTACATGCTTGTTAATCGAGCTTTTAATAGGAGTAGTGTTAACCTCTTAGAGGTTATGAAACCTTTGAGAGCATCATACAGAATATGAAGAATATGTTTATATACTGTATATCAGCTGCCATGAACCAGTTATATTTGAATTTATGTCTTTAAAGGCAGACAGTGTGCATCAGCGGAATAAATATGCTACATACAAAATGTTTTTCAAAAGCTTTTAAAAAAATCATTTTGAGTTTTGCAGACTAAGGGGCAGATTTATGTAGCTGCGAATGCAGCTGTTTCAGCGGAAACATAAGTTAAGAAGCAGCGGTCTTAAGAGGCAGCGGACAGCAATCATCCCGATCGGATACGATTGGGATGATTGACACCCCCTGTTAGTGCCGATTGGCAGTGAATCTGCAGGGGGCAGCATTGCACAAGCATTTCACATGAAATGCTTGTGCAATGATAAATGCCGTCAGCGGATCATGTCCGCCCGCATCTTCATAGATCGGCTCCTATGGGTGTGAGAAATGTCCTCCTTCCCTGATCTAAGCAATCCCTGTGTAGCATGTAACAGTGTCAGTCAAACTGCAACTTTTGTTTAGCTGTATTTTACAGCAAAAGCAAAAAAGTGAATGTATATTGCAATATTGTTTTCTTTTCCTTAACATTTTATGGAGAGCCTAAGCCTGCCACATATCTGTCCCTAATTTTATTTTATAATTTCTGCTGAAGCCAAAAAATTGAGGTTTTATTTACACAAACCCTGTCATTTCCTGATGCAAGTCCTGATTGGCTCCTCCAAGTAACAAAAGAGGCGGGAGGAGTTTGACCATTGAAAAACAATTGTAGCAAACAATGTGTTAATCTAGTCTAATAATGTATAGAATCTGCTGATATGTTAATCCATTGGAATAAGACAGAGAGCTATTGTAATTTCAAGGTGTCTACTGTCCCTTTAAGCACTTTGTATCTTCTCAGTAAAAAAAAGCTGTATAAATAATGTTTATTAAAGCACAAACTATATTACAATGTTAGTGTAGAGCATAATTGTGCTTGGAGCGTCTTAAGGGTTTTGCTGCCTGTCTGATACGTGAATCTGGTGCTGGGCGTGAGTGTGCAACATTGTTGTTGGGGTGGAGATTGCTTACCTATAAAATGCGTGGATAGCTTGATCACTCCCTCTTTTGTTCCTGTTTGACTGGGAGAAGTGTTTCCCCACCCAGTCCCTCCCTTGTTGTTTTAGCATTCATATTTGTTTACAGGTATTATGAGGCGGCACTGAGAAAGCGGCAAACACTAGGGTGGCTTGAGGACTTTGGCGGGAGCATGTCTATTCAGGCTAGCTGTTGTAAGCCCTAAGTGTTAAAATTCGGCTTCCCCTCTGGGATGTTTGTTGAGGCGTCTTACATCTTGAGGGCCATTAAGGGTTGAAGCTAGGTGATTGAGAGAGTATATTACCAGTTGGCGTGGCGTGGTCATGGCCAAATAATTTTTCTGTCTTCTGTAAGGGTGTGGTCGAGCTATTGGGAGGGGCATGATGTTGCAAGTCGCAGCTTGTAACGCCTCTCCCCGCGGGCCTGCTGACCTAGAAATCCCTAACAGATGATGCCAACCCCCTTTGAAAGGCAATGCTCAGCAGGAGCATTGCAGACCTTGAATGATGGCCGTTGACCTCAAAGCGCTTGTTGTAAAGTCTATGTTATTTGTACATATATAGTTTAGGACCTCAGATGCCGCCACCTAGCGTTAAGCTTTTAAAATGTTTAGTTATTTGTGCCTAGTTATTTAATAAACGTGACCTTGCTCCATGGTCTCATACCTCCAAAAGTTGTCTGTGTGTTTATTAGGTAAAGTGGTAATGAAGTAATAGTGATTTAACCCTTAGGGGTATATTTATCAATGTGCGAGCAGACATACGCTCTCGGCATTTATCATTGCACCAGCAGTTCTTGTGAACTGCTGGTGCAATGCCGCCCCCTGCAGATTCGAGGCCGCTAGCAGGGGTGTCAATCAACCCGATCGTATTCGTTTGGGTTGAATTCTGTCCGCCGCCTCAGAGCAGGCTGACAAGTTATGAAGCAGCGGTCTTTAGACCGCTGCTTCATAACTTCTGTTTCAGGCTCGCCAGTGAGCAACAGAGTCCCAAGGTGCATTTGTACTTTAAACGACATGAAACTCCACATTTTTCTTTCATGATTCAAATAAAGCATCCAGTTTTAAACAACTTTCCACTTTACTTGTATTATAAAATTTGCTTTGCTCTCTTGCTATTCATTGTTTAAAAGTAAACATTGGAATGCTAGCCAGCTGCTGATTGGTGGCTGCACATATATGCCTCTTGTCATTGGCTTACCAATGTCTTTGGCTAGCTCCCAGTTGTGTATTGCTGCTCCTTCAATAAAGGATACCAAGAGAATGAAGCAAAATTAATAATAGAAGTAAATTGGAAAGTTGATTAAAATTGCATGCCCTATCTGAGTCATGAAAGGAAAAGTTTCTGTTTCATGTCTCTTTAATCATATACTTCCTATTAGTTTAAAATTTTAAACAGTTTTCAGTTAACCCTTTTTTCACACAAAACATATTTGCATGAAACTGTTTATTTAAAGAAAGTTATATTAAAGGGACATTGTATTAAACGCAATCTGTCATCCATATGAAATAGTAGAACTGTTGAAATGTATTGTCTGAAAAAACTTTTAACTAATATCCCAGTATCAATTCTGACCTTCCTACTTATACTCACTGAACTATCAATACTTCCAACTAATCCTCAATGAACATTAGCAGGGAGTGTCTATCAGCCAATCAGCATTACCAGGAAGTGCCTATTAGTTATTGATCACTAGAAGGAAGTATCTATCAGCCAATGAGCATTACTAGGAAGTGCCTATCAGCCTTACCAGGAAGTGGCTATTAGTTATTGAGCATTAGCAGGAAGTACCTATCAGGTAATAATCAGGTAATAAGCATTAAGTGGAAGTTCTTACTAGGTACTTCCTGCTAATGCTCAAGAACTAATAGATGATAGACCAACAGACAGATAGATAGATAGATAGATAGATAGATATATAGATAGATAGATAGATATATAGATAGATACATATATAAATAGATACATAGATAGGTACATTACCATACATAGATAGATAGGTAGATAGACAGACAGACAGATAAATAGATGATAGATAGATAGATTGATAGATAGATAATGATGGACATGCAACCTGCACTAATAAAAGGCTCCCCTGCATTAGGATTGTACACATTTTGACCACTCCTATGTATAGAATGACTGCTATGCCCTCCCTAGCACTTGTGCCCTGGTGCCCCTGCACTTGCTGCACCAATGGTAGTTCTGACCCTGCTCGTCCTCTAATCAAATGGGAAATCTGTATAATTCAGCCTCCAAAATGTTAAAATACCTTTATTTCTTTGATTTGGGGCCCTAAAGCATAGTACAATGTTTGAGGCCTACAATAGGCCCTTAGTCATGTATCCTCCAATCAAACACAGATGGTAATAGATCGCAACTTTCATTTTTTTCTCTTCCTGTGAACTAAAGTGCTTCATAGTTGTTATAGAGGCTGCCCAGTAGTATGGAGTCAGACTGCCCAAGGGCACATTTGGGGCAGTGATTGCTGTAGTAGTGTCCAGGCATTTTTGGGTTGAGTTTAAGGGATATTAGTTTCACAAAATCTGCAGTAGGGACAGCGGGACAATGTTCCCAAACACAGGAGAAGTTTGGCTGAACTTCTTTCTTTATACAGCATTTTGATCTTCTAATAGCAACATTCATGTTCAACCAGAAAACCTTTAGTATCAGAGGTGTCAGACAGGAACTTGGAGGAAATCCTCTCTGTGCGTCTGTCCGGATGTGTACAATAACCCTGATCGCTCCCGTTATAATTTTACACATACATAAAACAATAGCTTACTACACCCTTGCTCACTTGGTGCTTGTTTGTATATAAGTGTGGTATATATGGTCTTCTCTGATTAGTAGTATTTCCAGAATTTGCTCACTTGCCATTAGTGATAACATAATGCAATGTGGCCTCCACTTTACAGGAATATTAAATCAATTTAAAAATGGAATATTATATACCAGCAATTAAACAGCATTGCAACAAATCTCTATGCAGATTAAATGATTCAATTTGTGAGCAAAGATTGCAGTCTAGGGACTCTTTAAAAAGCAGCAAGTTTGTCTATCTTACCTTCTTTTGCCAATTAGAGGCAGATATGACGAGCTCCTGCACTGATCAATTGATCATATAGTAGCAGGTTGCAGGTTTAGCGTTATAGATTGTGCATACTCATGTTCACTGCAGCTAGACCGGGGGCAAAGTAAAATCCACAATTTTAGTGTTAAATTAGAAGAAACAAGAAAATGAAAAGGAAATTGCAAAGTTTGTTCGTTTGCGTCTTTCAACTTCTTAGGGAGAATTGTGCGTTTAATGCCCCTTTAACTAATCAGGATTGTGTGGGTCAGACAGAATACATCAGTGTTTGCCTCTTCTCAGAGTGATAGGAACTGAGCAAGAAGAGGAGAATGAAAAGCAATTTGGAGAAGGCTAAGAGGTGAGAGGAAGAGAAGAGCACACAGTGTTTGTGGTTATGTCCTCTGAATAATTTATCAGTGTTGATGTTAGGTGTTCCTGAAATATGTACAAGTGAGCAAAGCTT
Organism: Bombina bombina; assembly: GCF_027579735.1. NCBI lineage: Eukaryota > Metazoa > Chordata > Amphibia > Anura > Bombinatoridae > Bombina > Bombina bombina. Next base: position 45,657,234 of record NC_069501.1, read on the forward strand.
CCAGTTAGCTTGTTCCATAAACCAAACGCCCCAGACAAGACCTTTACCTGATAAGAACATGGAATTCAAAGTGAGTCTGTTGTCCAAAAGAAATGATTTTTAATAACAATAACTTTATGCTACAAGAGTGGGCTGGCAGGCAAGGGGTTAATCACGGTCTATATATTATTGAAATAGATCCGCATGTCTTGACACCGCGCAATATGTTAATTAGAGGTACATAGGTGAAATAGGGCTATAGAATGTTGTATAATACTAATATTTCCTGTCTGTCTATCTTTATAAAAAGTATATGCAGGACAGAGCACTCTTATGCTGTTGTTTTAACACATTTATTGCATTTTAGCTCAATGGAGCGTGAAAACTGCAAAAGAAATCTGACACATACAAGCTTCTTCATATAGAAGAATATGTCCTATTAATTCTTAATATTTGGTAAAATATCTATCATCTATGTATCTATCTATCTATCTATCTATCTATCTATCTATCTATCTATAGGACTATCTTTATATTTAAAAATACTTAGAACATATTCCCTTAGGTAAAGATCATTGGAATGTGACATATTTACAGTACATACATAGTTAAAAACATTAATAAATATTAATATTGAATAAAAATCTATCTTTGAGCCCTTATAATTTTTTTCTTATTAATTTTTTTTAAATAGTTTTTATCAGACAGTGTTTATATAAGTGCAACTGTAATTGTACATTTATTTATGTTGTGTTTTCTGCAACTTTTTTTCTTCCCTTACCCTTTAAGCAAGCTCTGAAGTTGCGCTAACCAGACACACTGTTAATTTGATTGTGCTCAAGCAAACATCTTTACTTTCATAGACATCCCAACTCTCTCTGAAGTTCAGGGAGTCTCCCTGATTGTAATAGCGGTTCCCTGATGCCAGCAAATGGAGTGCAATCTCCCTGAAACTCCAAGTACCATGATCCAATGTGAACCAAATCCGGAAAAGTGTTTCTTTAAGGAATGCCTTTAGTTGCTGGGACGTTGTAGAACCCTCAAAGCATCAGTAACCAAAAAGCCCCCACTGATTCTAATAAAATAAAACACAAATACTACCTTATTTACTGCACGTAATTAAACTTTGTATTCTAAAATATTTAAGCATTCAACAAGCGTACGATCACTGGAAAATAGGTTTGTTGTATGTGGTTGTGCAATAAAACTACTGTTTTTTTTAATGTGACTTTAGTGGGAAGCTACTTTAATGATAAGTCCCTATCTTATTTAGGGTTTCAAGGTGTCCAATATATAACTGGGAGGGGGGGGGGGGGCGTCGCAGTAGCGGGAGAAGCCACCTCCCTGAAATGAGTTTTTGCAGGTTGGGATGTCTGCTTTCAACTCCTAATACGTGCGCTATTTTTGCTGCGCACAAAAAGCTGATATCGCTTGCGCACTACAGCTAGCGCGCCACTTGCATTCTAGGCCATAACAAGTAATTGACAGTTCCTAATTAGGGACCTGTCCCTCACTAATTGCAGTGAAACCTTGTGTGCAGTGCCCCTGACCAATCATGAGGACACTAAGTAGCTGGGCACAACTACAATAGTATGGTTACTAGTACTCCCTATTCACTTACTGTAACCCCTTATAGGTGCCTGTTGGTGAAGCTCCTCCTCTTCATTCTGGGAGCCGCCATGTTGGCGCTTATGTATTTATGTGCACTGTGACAGAAGAGTTGCACATTCACAGGTGTTTTTGAGTACAGAGTTGGAGCTTTACATTTGAGCTGTGGCTGCATTGCTATCCTTCATGTGGCCTATTTTATACATGTTATGTCACTTTTAAACTGTGTATTAAACCCACAAAAATGTAAACCTCCCACTCTGTATTGTGTGCGCTTACCCAAAGTGCAAGATACTGCTAAAAAAGCCTCAACATCACTGGTTTGTGAAGGGTTAAAATAGGAGTGCCTTATTTCTAAAACACTATTTGCTGCCCTAGGCACTGGGAAATTTGATCTCTCCAGTGCCCCTTACACTCTGGGAAATGGTGGGAGCTATTAAAAGGGACAGTCTACACCAGAATTTTTATTGTTTAAAAAGCTAGATAATCCCTTTATTACCTACTAGTCCTAAAGCCCGTGCACACGGGCCATTTTTTGCAGTACAGCAGTCCCACCCATTGCTCTCTCCCCCTCTCTTTTGTGCTCTCTCCCCCTCTCTTTTGCGCTCTCTCTCTCGCTCCACCTCTCTTTTGCTCTCTCTCTCCCCCCTCTCTTTTGCTCTCTCCCCCTCTGTTTTGCTCTCACTCGCCCCCCTCTGTTTTGCTCTCTCTCCCCCTCTTTTGTGCTCTCTCCCCCTCTCTTTTGCGCTCTCTCCCACCCTCTATTTTGCGCTCTCTCTTGCTCCACCTCTCTTTTGCTCTCTCTCTCCCCCTCTCTTTAGCTCTATCTCCCTCTCTTTTCCTCTCTCTCCCCCTCTCTTTTATGCTCTCTCCCCCTCTTTTTTGCGTTCTCTCTCTCTTTTGTGCTCTCTCTCCCCCCCTCTTTTGCACGCTTTCTTCCCCCTCTCTTTTGTGCTCTCTCCCTCTCTTTTGCGCTCTCTCTCACCCCCTCTCTTTTGCGCTCTCTCTCTCCCCCCTCTCTTTTGCACTCTCTCGCCCCCCTCTCTTTTGCGCTCTCTCTCCCCCCTCTCATTTGCACTCTCTCCCTCTCTCTTTTGCTCTGTCTCTCTCTCCTTTTTTTGCTCTATCTCTCCATCCCTCTCTTTTGCTCTCTCTCTCCCCCCTCTCTTTTGCTCTCTCTCTCCCCCCTCTCTCCCCCGTCTCTTTTGCTCTGTCTCTCTCCCCTCTCTTTTGCTCTCTCTCTCCCCCTCTCTATTTCTCTCTCGCCCCCTCTTTTGCTCTCACCCCCTCTCTTTTTCTCTCCCCCCTCTATTTTGCTCTCTCTCCCCCTCTCTTCTGCTCTTCCCCCTCTCTTTAGCTCTTTCCTATCTCTTTTTGTCTCTCCCCTCTCTTTCTATTTCTCTCTTCTCTCTCTCTCGCCGACCGTGCCCGGCCGTGCCCCTGTCACGCCCGACCACACCCCCAACCATGCCCGGACACGAGCGGTCACACCCACACTCCCTCCTGGTCACGCCCACTTTCGCCGCAAACAGCACAGCATGTCAGGTAAGGCCAGGTGTGTTTGTCCTCGTGCTGTCTCTACTACGCATGACAGCTTCGGATAAACACACTTGGCCTTTTATATAATAGGATTCCCCAGTTTTGCACAACCAACACTCTTAAATTAATACACTTTTTACCTCTGTGATTATCTTGTATCTAAGCCTCTGCAGATTGCCCCCTTAGCTCAGTGCTTTTGACAAACTTACATTTTAGCCAATCAGTGCTGACTCCTATGTAACTTCACACGAGTGAGCACAATTTTATCTATATGGCACACATTACTAGCGCTGTCTAGCTGTACAAAAAACAATCAAAATGCCCTGAGATAAGAGGCAGCTTTCAAGGGATTAGTAATTAGCATATGAGTCTACCTAGGTTAGCCTTAAAAAAAAATACCAAAAAAACAAAGCAAATTTTGCCCTATCTGAATCATGAAAGTTTCATTTTGACTAGACTGTCCCTTTAAAGCGAAGCATTCTGGGGATGTTCATTACCTGGGAGACAAAGGAAACATTTTATCAGAGATATACTACATCAATCTGCAAATGTGCAGTAGGTTTTATTTTAATTTAGTCTGCAAAGTAATTGCAACAGTGATGGTTCTAAACGGGTGAATGGGGGTGCAAAAGCTCCACAATTACACACACTTCATTGAGCTTGGGATAAAGGAAAAGGCAAAAATGTCCCACTCAGCTGCTTTCCCTTCCACCATAGCCACACCCCAGGCCACCTAACCATACCTTGCACCAACTAGCCACACCACAGACCACCTAACCACACCCCAGACCAACTAGCCACACCATGGATCAACTAACCACAAAACCCGGACCAACTAGTTAACCACGGACAAACTAATCACACATTTAGACCACCTATCCACACCCCAAACCAACTAGCCAAACCCTAGACCAACTAGCCACACCCTAAACCAATTTGCCACACCACAGACTACTTTACCAAACCCCGGACCAACCAACTAGCCACATCACAGTTAAACTAGCCACACCACATACCAACTAAACACACCCTGAAAAACTAGCCACACCACAGATAAACTAGCTATACCACATACCAACTAAACACACCCTGAACCAATAAGCCACACCACAGATAAACTAGCCACACCACAGACCCACTAGCAAACACCCCGTGCCAACCAGCCACACCACAGACAAACTAACCACAACACGGACCAACTAGCCAAAGCACAGACAAACTAACCACAAAACGGACCAACTAGCCACACCACAGACAAAATAACCTCACTCCGGACCAACTATCCACATCACAGACAGCCAACAGCTAATCACAAACACATATACGTATATTATGTGAATTCTTGCACATGCTAAGTAGGAGCTGGTGACTCAAAGTGAAAATAAATAAAGACTGTGCACATTTTGTTAACGGAAGTAAATCAGAAAGTTGTTTAAAATTGCTGCTCTGTCTGACATTTAATTTTAAATTCAGTGTCCATTTAAGTCAAAACGCACTGTTTTTATTAAAGTAGAGTATTGTTTGATAGTTATAGGGACAGTCTACTTGAAAATTTATTTTTTTTATAAAGATAGATAATCCCTTTATTATCCATTGCCCAGTTTTGCATAAACAACAGTTATATTAATACAATTTTTACCTTTGTGAATACCTTGTATCTAAGCCTCTGCAGACTGCCCCCTTATCTCAATTATTTTTTACAAACTCACATCTCAGTCAATCAGTGCTGACTCATAAATAACTTCACAGGAGTGAGCACAATGTTATTTATATGGCTTACATGAACTAGCTCTGTCTAGCTGTGAAAAGCTAATGACATGCACTGAGATAAGAGGCAGCCTGCAAGGGCTTAGAAATTAACATCTGAGCCTTCAATAAAGAATACCAAGAGAACAAAGCAAATTTGATGATAAACATAAATTGTAAAGTTGTTTAAAATTGCATGCTTTATCTGTATCATGAAAGTTTCATTTTGACTTTACTGTCCCTTTAATCAAATGTAGCCTCCCACTCGTGTACCAGCTGCATGCCTAACATAAAACCTGAACTGTACACCCCTAACAGATAAACTATATGATAAAAACCTCAGACTATAAGTTTGCCCCCAGCTTACACTATATATATAGTCATAGGCACAAAACAGCAGATATCTGATATAACATAATTTGGGGTCATGTACCTGATTTGAGATCTGTTGTTTACGGAGTGCAACTTATTGAAGGGTATTGAATATTAGGTTAGTGCAGATATATTATGTATTCTTTTGTATAAACAGACAAGATATAGGTCATCACTGTCTCTTCTCTAAACATATGCAGTATTTGAATTTGCAAGGCATATAGACATGTTTTGTATGCTCCTTGAACATTAAACACTATCATTAGAACAGTTGTTTTTTAAGTCTGCTTGAAAATTGTTGTTGTTTAAAAAGATAGATAATCCCTTTATTACCCAGTTTTGCATAACCAACACGGTTATTATATTCATATACTGTTTACCTCTGTGATTACCTTGTATCTAAACCTCTGCAGACTGCCCCTAATGTCAGTTCTTTTTTACAAACTCGCATATCAGCCAATCAGTGCTGATTTATTTATTTTTTTGCTACAAGTATTTTTGCTGCTATTACTATAACGTTAAAAAAAAGCCTCTATCTATTCACATGTGCACAATGGTTATGATGTCCTTTTAAATATAAATTTTTTGTTTTTATCATGAAAATAATTAATGTGCAATTGAAATAAACCAAATATTCTTGATTCGCTGTGATTTAAAAATCTATAAAACAAGTTTCTATAAAACAAATCTATAATAAAAGTCTGATAACAATTAGCTTGAATGAATTTCCTATTTACTAAATGGAAATAGAAGTGTAGGCCACTTAAGTGTGCTTTAGGTAAATACAATTTACAAGATATAAGGATAAGGAATATGTATTATTTTATCTGTAACAGGAAGAGCTAAGTGATAAACTAAAACAGTAGAGCCATCTCTCAGTACATTAAGCAAGTCTTAATCCCAACTTCCTGCAGAGAAAAGAGGTATGTGATAGGAGGTAGGTATAATAAACAGACATGTCTAGGAGATAGCACAAATAAACATGTAACTTATATAACTATTTACAGAGCACAAAGAGCTGAAAGCTACTGTTCAGTAATATATCCTACTTAATAGTTCCTATAACTTAGTTCATCCTTAACCCTTTCATGCCGGGACTAAATTGTCTACATCGGAACAAATTTCCGATTTAAACAAATTGAAATCACGCAATATTTTATGCGGTTGCGTGATTTTAATGATGGGATCGGGTCTGGGGGGAGTTCCTATGATGCTAGGCACACCCTCCAGTCTGCAATCCTATATACAAAGATGCTATGGCTTCAGTACAGCCTAACGGCTAGGACGTTTCATGCCGTCCTTACAGCGCTAAAGCCCAGTGGAGTTAGGACGGCATGGAACGTCCTAACAGCAGGAAAAGGTTAAAAATAGAAACAGATATTACAGCAGATAAGAACCATACATCCATGAAGTCTGCCCGTATTTCGTATAACATGTAAATTTGATTATTTCATATGATGGCCTTATGCATATACCAGGCATTCACAATATATAAATGTCAATGAATGCCAATTATTTACGGCATCTTGGGAGGATTCCTGGATTTATGGTAAATATGGCTTGGGACAGAACATTGTTACCTATCACCGGTATATAGATGATATCTTTTTCATTTGGAGAGGTTTAGAATTTGATTTAAATTCCTCTCTGCATAGTTTACAAGATAATGGTTGGAATATCCATTTTTCTTGGGAATATAGTCAAAATAAAGATAACTTTTTAGACCTTGAAATATATGTGGAAGAAAATCAAAGAACTTTTTTTTAAAAAGGTTGATGTTAATCATTATATAGGCTTAGATAATTGTCATTTAGAAAGTGGGTTGAAAATGTCCCGAACGGACAATCCTATAGAATTACATGCAACTGTAGCGATGATTCAGTTTTTAAAGTGATGTTTAAACTCCCCACTTTTTAAAATCAGACCCAGAATGTTTATGATATTTTATATGGAGTTTAATTAATCAGTTATAATGAAGATGCACTATAACTTTCTTTTTAATATAGATATTAAATTCAAATACCCCGCACTCCACTGTCCATTTTAAAAGTTGTTTTTTTTTTGTGAGCTAACGGTTTGAATTGTTTTCCATTCAGCATTCTCCCCATATGGCACTTTTGTTGTAGCTAGAGCGCTGATAAGAGAACAATTCAAACCGTTAGCTCATAGAAAAATTTACTTTTGATGTGGGCAGCGGAGCACAAGGTATTTGAATTTCATATCTCTATTAAAAAGCAAGTTATAACGCATCTTCATTACGGATGAATGAAACTCCATCTAAAATATCATTATTCCGGACCTGTTTTTATAAAGGGCATAGTTTATCATCACTTATATAAACAAGTTGGCATTCTGTAGAGTATATTTAAAAAAAATAATTTTAAGGAATATAGCCTTAACTCAATTATTGAGGAAGTTAATCAACTAGACAGGAGTGATGTGCTCCAACAGAAGAAAAAAGAGAGATTAATGGTTAGCAATGACTTTGTACAGTATCTAACTATAACAATCAAAATAAGGATCTTAGGTCAATCATAGAAAGACATTGGGGTATTTTAACACGCAACGCTGCTTTAAACACCCTATTAGGAAAAAAAAAACAATACATTTTTAAGAGAGCCCATAATCTTAAAGATTGTTTAACTATAAGCTATATAAGGGATAAAGTTTCCACCAATTGTCTAACCACTGGGAAAGGTTTTAAGTATTGTAAAGATTGTTGTAGTTGTAGGAATCATCAGTTTAGAGATAAAGAAGTTTCTTACTTTTATTCAAAGGATGATAGGAGATGATAGAGACCAATTAATAACATGCAATAGTAAATATGTAACATATCTTTTTATACGTAGTTGTAATCGGTTTTTATATAGGTAAAACAAACAGATTTATAAAAACAAAGATATATGAACATATTTACAATATAAGAAAAAGTTTAAAAAAACATCCGATGTCTTTGCATTTTAAAGAAAAAACAACTAGGACCCTAGTGAACTATGTTTTGTTGGGAATAGGAAAGTTGCATGGGATTGGAGAGGGTCTGATAAGGATAAGGAACGGTCCAAATTGGAAATGAAGTTAACTTTAGAACTCAACACACTTTTGGACTGAATGTTGATTTTGATTTATGTCACTTCTTGGGTTAATTTTTAGCTATCTGTTTATATGTACCTGTATTCTGTACACATCTATATTGTGATGCTTATATTTATCCGCATTTTCCTTGATAAATATTGCAGATTTATTTATTTCCACCAATTTAACAATTATGTATAAGGATAAGCAAAATATTATATTGTAGTTTTTCCAGCTATGTTAAGTCCGTGTTTTTATGTACAAGTTGTGTGTCGACTGGATACACCCTTGAAAAAGCCACATTGGTGTGGCGAAATGTATGTCGGGTTTCGCAAGGATCAGTGAGGTCATAGTGAGGGGCTAACATGAGATTGGGATTTACAATACTGGATTGTTACGTTGTTGCAATCTAAAGCCATCCTCTGTGGGGAACTTAGATACATAATCATTTGTAATCAATATTACCTTAAACCTTTAGTGACTATCGATCCTGAACATTATTTTAAAGTTTTATACATCTTATAAATATTTGGTTACTTTTTACCAAGCTTTGCCTGATAGCAGAAATCAGGTGTGCGCAGTATAAGGAGCTTATTATTAGCTCCAGAGGGTGTCAGTACCTGCCTATTTTTAATTAAAGGTTCCACTAAGACAGTATTATGCTACAGTATGTGTGTCCTTTTTTCTGATTTTAGCCACGTATCATCGGATGAAGGAAACTGTTTGAAACATCATATGTGAGCTGAGCCTTGGTTTTCAGGACGGCCCATTGGCTTTAGATAGCTTAAAGGGACAGTCTAGTCAAATTAAACTTTCATGATTCAGATAGGGCATGCAATTTTAAACAACTTTCCAATTTACTTCTATTATCTAATTTGCTCAATTCTTTAGATATCCTTTGTTGAAGAAATAGCAATGCACATGTGTGAGCCAATCACACAAGGCCTCTATGTGCAGCAACGACTTAACAGCTACTGAGCATATCTAGATATGCTTTTCAGCAAGTGATATCAAGAGAATAAAGCAAATTAGATAATAGAAGTAAATCAGAAAGTTGTTTAAAATGACATGCTCTTTCTAAATCACAAAAGAAAAAAATGTGGGTTTCATGTCCCTTTAAAGCTGTATGAGTACACATTTGGCATATTTTTTTTATTTATTTTTTTATATAATTCACTATATAAGTTCTTTATTGCACTATATGCTGCTCTTTTTTATTTTTGAGATCACATATTATTGGAGAAGTCACACCTATATCCTTTTAATCACATTTATTTATTTTATCAGGCATTAGTTAGTACGTAGGATAGCCTTATGCTTATTCCAGGCATTAGTTAGTATGTGGGATAGCCTTATGCTTATCCCATGCATTAATTAGTATGTAGGATAGCTTTATGCTTATCCCATGCATTAATTAGTATGTAGGATAGACTTATACTTATCCTAGGAATTAATTAGTATGTAGGATATCTTTATACTTATCCCAGACATTAATTAGTATGTAGGATAGACTTATACTTATCCTAGGAATTAATTAGTATGTAGGATATCTTTATGCTTAACCCAGACATAGTACATAGGATAGCCTTATGCTTATCACAGGCTTTAGTTAGTATGTAAGATAGCCTTATGCTTATCCCAGACACTATTTTTATGTAGGATAGCTTTATGCTTATCACAGGAAATATTTAGTACAGGGAGTGCAGAATTATTAGGCAAGTTGTATTTTTGAGGATTCATTTTATTATTGAACAACAACCATGTTCTCAATGAACCCAAAAAACTCATTAATATCAAAGCTGAATAGTTTTGGAAGTAGTTTTTAGTTTGTTTTTAGTTATAGCTACTTTAGGGGGATATATGTGTGTGCAGGTGACTATTACTGTGCATAATTATTAGGCAACTTAACAAAAAACAAATATATACCCATTTCAATTATTTATTTTTACCAGTGAAACCAATATTCACAAATATACATTTCTGACATTCAAAAACAAAACAAAAACAAATCAGTGACCAATATAGCCACCTTTCTTTGCAAGGACACTCAAAAGCCTGCCATCCATGGATTCTGTCAGTGTTTTGATCTGTTCACCATCAACATTGCGTGCAGCAGCAACCACAGCCTCCCAGACACTGTTCAGAGATGTGTACTGTTTTCCCTCCTTGTAAATCTCACATTTGATGATGGACCACAGGTTCTCAATGGGGTTCAGATCAGGTGAACAAGGAGGCCATGTCATTAGATTTTCTTCTTTTATACCCTTTCTTGCCAGCCACGCTGTGGAGTACTTGGACGCGTGTGATGGAGCATTGTCCTGCATGAAAATCATGTTTTTCTTGAAGGATGCAGACTTCTTCCTGTACCACTGCTTGAAGAAGGTGTCTTCCAGAAACTGGCAGTAGGACTGGGAGTTGAGCTTGACTCCATCCTCAACCCGAAAAGGCCCCACAAGCTCATCTTTGATGTTACCAGCCCAAACCAGTACTCCACCTCCACCTTGCTGGCGTCTGAGTCGGACTGGAGCTCTCTGCCCTTTACCAATCCAGCCACGGGCCCATCCATCTGGCCCATCAAGACTCACTCTCATTTCATCAGTCCATAAAACCTTAAAAAAATCATTCTTGAGATATTTCTTGGCCCAGTCTTGACGTTTCAGCTTGTGTGTCTTGTTCAGTGGTGGTCGTCTTTCAGCCTTTCTTACCTTGGCCATGTCTCTGAGCATTGCACACCTTGTGCTTTTGGGCACTCCAGTGATGTTGCAGCTCTGAAATATGGCCAAACTGGTGGCAAGTGGCATCTTGGCAGCTGCACGCTTGACTTTTCTCAGTTCATGGGCAGTTATTTTGCGCCTTGGTTTTTCCACACGCTTCTTGCGACCCTGTTGACTATTTTGAATGAAACGCTTGATTGTTCGATGATCACACTTCAGAAGCTTTGCAATTTTAAGAGTGCTGCATCCCTCTGCAAGATATCTCACTATTTTTGACTTTTCTGAGCCTGTCAAGTCCTTCTTTTGACCCATTTTGCCAAAGGAAAGGAAGTTGCCTAATAATTATGCACACCTGATATAGGGTGTTGATGTCATTAGACCACACCCCTTCTCATTACAGAGATGCACATCACCTAATATGCTTAATTGGTAGTAGGCTTTCGAGCCTATACAGCTTGGAGTAAGACAACATGCATAAAGAGGATGATGTGGTCAAAATACTAATTTGCCTAATAATTCTGCACTCCCTGTATGTAGAATAGCCTTATGCTTATCCCAGGCCTTAATTAGTATGTAGGATAGCCTTATACTTATCCTAGGCATTAATTAGTATGTAGGGTAGTCTTATGCTTATCCCATGCATTAATTAGTATGTAGGATAGCCTTATGCTTATCCCAGACATTAATTAGTATGTAGGATAGCCTTATGCTTATCCCAGACATTAATTTGTATTAGGATAGCCTTATACTTATCCCTGAAATTAATTTGTATGTAGCAAAGATATCCTTATACTTATCTTAGGCATTAGTTAGTATGTAGGATAGCCTTATCCGAGGCATTAGTTAGTACATAGGATAGCCTTATGCTTATACCAGGCATTAATTAGTACATAATATAGTCTTATGCTTATCCCACGCACCAAATAGAGTGTAGGATAGCCTTATGCTTATCTCAGATATTAATTAGTCCATAGGATTGCCTTATGCTTAACCCAGGGATTAATTAGTACATAGGATAGCCTTATTCTTATCCCAGGCATTAATTCGTACGTAGGACAGCCTTTATGCTTATCTAAGGCATTAATTAGTATGTAGGATAGCCTTATGCGTATCCCAGGTATCAATTAATGTAAGATAGCCTTATACGTATCCCAGGGATTAATTAATGTAGGATAGGTTTATGCTTATCTCAGGGATTAATTAATGTAGGATAGCCTTCTGCTTATCCTAGGCATTAATTAGTATAGGATAGCTGTATGCTTATCCCTGGCATTAGTTAGTATGTAGGATAGCCTTATGCTTATTCCAGGCATTAATTTGTATGTAGGATAGCCATATGCTTATCCCATGCATTCATTTGTATATAGGATAGCCTTATGCTTATTCCAGGCATTAATTTGTATGTAGGATAGCCTTGTGCTTATCCCAGGCATTAATTAGTACATAGGATAGCCTTATGCTCATCCCAGACTTTAATTGGCACATGGGATAGCCTTATGCTTATCCCAGGCATTAATTTGTATGTAGGATAGCCTTATGCTTATCCCAGGCATTCATTTGTATGTAGGATAGCCTTATGCTTATCCCACACATTAATTTGTCCCGACCATGTTTGTATTTCCCACCTTTAACTAATTTCCCTTCCTTTACTATGTGTTTAATGCCATACAATTTAATGTAGTCAAAGTTGCACTTCTGGAACCTCATTCTGCTCCAGATAAGGACACGGAAAGTATCTGCAGCATATACAGGTATGCCTGCTCGATTGGTCACCAGCTGTATTTTCATCTGACAAATATTTGAAGAGACATGAAACCCACATTTTTTCTTTCATGATTCATATAGAGCATACAATATTAAACAACGGTCCAATTGCCAGTTGGCTTTGTTCTTTTTGTATCCTTTGTTGAAAAGCATACCAAGGTATGCTCAGGAACTTGGAGCTAGCTACTGATTGGTGACTGCAAATATGTGTCTCTTGTCATTGGCTTACCAATGTTTTCAGCTAGCTCTCAGTAGTGCATTGCTGTTCTTTCTCTTTGAATAATAAAAGAAAAAAATTTGGATTTCATGTCCCTTCAAATATTCTAATTTTTTCCCCCTTGAACCAAATAACAAAAGAGTTTCTTCTCTTTTGTTATTTGGGGGTCTCATGGGCGTATAAGTTTAATATTTCTCTAACAGAGATGCCTTGTTTCAGTGCCAACCCCTTTATTAATTTAAATTTGGTATATGATGGGTTAAGAAATCACAAACTTCCATCAGTTACAATCAACCACATGATAACTACTGGTCACTTTACATCTTATATTTTTAATTGTTTATTTTCTGTTAAAGGGACATTAGACACTTAATAGAATATTTATCCAAGGCAAAAGTTAGCCTGAGAGAGAGTTACAGCTGTCCATAAAACAATGAGTGGCACCATGTTGTAACCTAGGCTTTTTTGTTGAGGTCAGCTAGGAACAATTATAATTAAGCCACTGGAGGGTGCAACCAATGACTGTATGGAATATGGCAGTCAAGCAGCAGCGGACCGACTCAACAGAGGGCCCTGGTGCAAGATTTTTTGGGGCCCCCTAAAGATAACTAAATAAAAAGCAAAAGTAATAAAATACATTCTGCTCAATATAATGAGTTTGAGGGTAGATATATGGACTAGCAACTTGCATTAATTAATAAAAGGCTCCCCTGGGTTAGGATTGTACACATTCTGCCCACGCCTGTGTCTAGACTGGCTTTATTGGGCCCTGGTGCCACTGCACCTGCTGCACTAATGGTAGCTCCGCCCCTGCACTTCCACTGGTAACAGAAATTGGAACGCACACACTTTTCAGAATTAAATTAAGTGAAAAGGACTGTGATGATAGCAGGATGTGATGTCACTAGCTGGTGGGCGGGGCTTAGGTCCGGTGTCTGTGTCGCAGTTAGTTTAATACAATCAACCTGTCTGGATGTGTATTGCTATGCTCTGTAATAAAATAGAGTTGTACCATCATTGCTGTGTCCTGCATATGTCCTGCATCTCATGACATGGTGTCAGAAGTTCTGGACTACGCTTCTGTTTCTGATGATGACGATGTCAAAGTTTACCCCACCTGAGCCTTTTGACTTTTCTCAGCCTGCAGCTTGGCCCACATGGCGTCAGCGGTTTCAGCGCTTCAGGATTGCATCCAAACTGAACAAGGAGAGTGGTGAAGTACAAGTTAATTCTCTTTTATACTCTATGGGGAAAGATGTAGAGCCAGTGTTCAATGCTTTTACTTTCCAAGAAGGGGAAGAAGTTAACTTTGATATAGTTATGGATAAACTCAGTGCCCACTTTGTGCCCAAAAGAAATGTGATTCATGAGAGAGCTTGTTTTCACAAACGTAATCAGCGTGTGGGAGAATCTGTGGAGTCATTTTTGCGCAGCCTGTATGAATTAGCTGAATTCTGTGAGTTTGGTGTTGCTAAAGAAGAGCAAATCAGAGACAGAATAGTTATTGGAATTGCAGATGCTGAAGTCTCCCTGAAGCTGCAGTTAGAGCCTGATTTAACACTAGACGGGGCTATTAGGATGGCCCGCCAGAGTGAACTGGTGAAAAAGCAAAGTGCTGATCTGAGGTCTGAGAGTATTGTGGATGAAGTACAACAGTCTAGGAAAATTGCTAGTGAAAGGCACAGTGTGAGCGGTAGATCTAAAGTACTGGAAAGGCCTAGAAGTGGATGGGCGCAACATGGCCGATGCACACGGTGCTACCGGGCTCATGATCAGAGTGCTATATGCCCGGCCAGAGATAAAAGATGCAGAAAATGTAACAGAATTGGCCATTTTGAAGTGGTGTGTAAAACTGAATACATTAAGGAGATGCAGGTGGACAGTGACCAGGAGGGTCAGGAAGTGTCTTTTGTGGGGTCTGTTGTGGAACGGACAAGCTCAGAGGAAGATTGGAAAGTTACCTTTACTGTAATGGGAGCCAATGTTGATTTTAAGATTGACACAGGAGCAGATATCACTGTAATGTCTTTTGCTGAATTTATGAGACTGCCTCGACAGCCCCAGCTGGCGAAGGTTACTACAAATGTTCATAGTCCTGGTGGCCGCATTGATTGTGTGGGGAAATTTCTTGCCAGCTGTGAGTACAAACAAAGGAAGTTCACCATGTGGGTGCATGTGATCCGAGGTCAGTGTGTTAACAGTTTATTGAGCAGAAAAGCAGCCTGTGACTTGGGCCTCGTGGCCAGAGTGAATGAGATCTCTGAAGATATGTTTGGCGAGTTGGGCCTACTGAGCTGCAAACCTGTCCGTATAGCACTTAAAAGTGACGCAGTCCCGTACAGTATTTCTACTCCTCGTAGAATTCCGTTCCCGCTCATGCCTCAAGTGGAGAAAGAGCTCATGCGCATGAAGTCTATGGGGGTTATTGAAGAGGTGGTTGAAGCAACTGATTGGTGTGCCCCCATTGTTCCAGTTGCAAAGAAAAACGGAAAGGTGCGCATCTGTGTGGACCTGAAAAGGTTGAATGAGGCAGTGAAGAGGGAGAGATTTGTGCTGCCGACACTGGAAGATATAGCCCCGAAGTTGGCTGGGGCGAAGTTCTTTTCCACATTAGACGCTTCTAGCGGCTTTTGGCAGATCCCCCTGGATCCAAAGTGCCGCAAACTGACTACCTTTATCACTCCGGTAGGTCGGTTCTGTTTCTGCAGACTTCCCTTTGGGATATCCTCCGCTCCTGAGATCTTTCAGAGGGAAATGAGTTCTCTCCTGAGTGGCCACGTGGGCACAGCAGTCGTCATGGACGACATTCTAGTGTATGGGTCTACAGTGGAGGAGCATGATCAGCGTTTGAGTTGTGTGCTGCAGGCTATCAAAGAGTCTGGGCTGAAGCTGAATAAAGAAAAATGTCATTTTAGGAAAACTGAATTATGCTACTTTGGGCATATCATCAATGGGGATGGCATCAAGCCGGACCCCGAGAAAATTCGGGCTATCGAACAGATGAAAAGCCCTTCTGATGTACATGAGCTGAGACAGATATTGGGCCTAGTAAATTACGTGGGCAAGTTTCTTCCAGATTTATCTACAGTTTTGCACCCTATCACAGAGTTGCTTAAGAAAGATGTTGCCTGGGTCTGGGGACCCTCACAAGAAAAGGCGTTCCTGCATGCTAAGTCCCTGCTGGGGTCTGCCCCAGTGCTGGGGTTCTACGACCCTTCAAAAAAGACTGTGGTTAGTGCTGATGCAAGCAGTTATGGGTTGGGGGCTGCACTCCTGCAGCTGAATGACAACAAACTACAGCCCATCGCCTACTGTTCCCGCACACTGACGGCTGCGGAGTCAAAATACGCTCAAATTGAGAAAGAGTGCCTGGCTGCAGTTTGGGCCTGTGAGCGCTTTCAGCGTTATCTAGTGGGTTTGGAGAAATTTAGTCTGGAAACTGACCACAAACCGCTAGTCCCTCTCATCAATTCTTATGACATCGACAAAACACCCTTGAGATGCCAGAGACTTTTAATGAGACTACTCAGGTTCAATGTTCAGGCAGTGCATGTGCCGGGGAAGCAGCTGGTTGTGGCAGATACACTGTCCAGGCTCCCGCTGGCTGCTGCTGAAGAATCCTCCACAGAGTCGGATGTAAAAGTGTATGTTGATTCAGTTCTGGCCTCTAAGTCCATTTCTTCAAGGAAACTGGAAGAGATAAAGAAAGAGACATATTTGGACACAGATCTGCAAGAAGTTATAAGGTACATAAGAGATGGCTGGCCCGAGAGCCGGGCAGCCTGGATGTCTTTAAATGCTTACCAGCCAGAGAGGTCACAGCTCACGGAGCTGGAGGGGTTGGTACTGTTCCAAGACCGTATTGTAATTCCTGTCAGCATGAGGAAGGAGATGTTAAACAGGATTCACGATGGCCACTTAGGCATTACAAAGTGCAGAGAAAGAGCAGCTACAGCTGTGTGGTGGCCTGGGATCAGCTCCGACATTGCAAATCACGTGTCTAAATGTGCCTTTTGCCGGGAACGCCGGCCTACTCAGAGAAGGGAGCCCTTAATGTCTACTCCGCTGCCTGCGGGGCCGTGGCAGAAAATAGCTGCTGATTTGTGCGAACTGCACGGGAAAAAGTTTCTTGTTGTTATCGACTACTATTCCAGGTATTTGGAAATAGCACCCCTGAATGATATCACAAGTCAGGCCGTTATCATTCGCCTGAAGAGCTTGTTCGCCCGCTGGGGCATTCCAATGGAGCTGGTGAGTGATAATGGCATGCAGTTCGCTTCTACAGAGTTCAGTGCTTTCAGCAGGGAATATGATTTTGTACATTCCACGTCAAGTCCACATTATCCGCAGGCCAACGGAATGGCTGAAAGGGCAGTTCAAACAACAAAATTCATCCTAAAGCAATCTGAACCGTACCTAGCCCTCTTGTCATACAGGGCGACGCCCATTCAAGCCACCGGGTTTAGCCCGGCACAGCTGATGCTAGGACGCCAGATTCGCACCACTTTACCCTCAGTGGGTGTCTTCAAGCCGCCTGGCCCTGTTCCTCGGGACGAAGTCCTTAGGAGGGATGAAGAGGCCAAAAAGGGTTATCGTTTCTTCTACGACAGGAGACATTCTGTCAGGCCTTTACAGGAACTGAAAGCGGGCCAAAGTGTCAGAATTAAACTGGATGATGAGAAGAAATGGAAGACGCCTGCTACGGTAGTGGGCCGCTCTCCAGAACCAAGGTCTTACACAGTCCTTACAGAGGGAGGGACGGTTACACGCCGTAACCGAAGACATCTTCAGCCTGTACCTGAGAGTCTGGAACCGGATACCTCAGTACCACCGCCGGTGGGATCTCCTGTTCTAAGAGAGGTGCCTTCCCCTCAGCAAGATCATAGCGGGGATATATCTTTGCCTCCAGCAGACTCTTGTTCACCATCTTCTGTATCAGAGGACAGTTCATGCAAAGTTACATCAAGCGGAAGAGTGGTGAGGCTTCCGGCCCGATACAGGGACTGACTTTAGCTAGAACAGTGACCGGAAGTATGGGCAGAATAATCCCATGGTCACTGTGGACTAGGGTAGTCTACCCCGATATCCAAGTCAGGATGTAATTTATTTGTTCATGTTTTCTAATCCATCTGTTCTTATAATGTTCTAAAACAAAATGTTGTTGTATACCCTGTTGGTGTACTTTGTTATTTAATATATGCGAATGTATGCTTTGCCTTTGAAAAAGGGGAAGATGTGATGATAGCAGGATGTGATGTCACTAGCTGGTGGGCGGGGCTTAGGTCCGGTGTCTGTGTCGCAGTTAGTTTAATACAATCAACCTGTCTGGATGTGTATTGCTATGCTCTGTAATAAAATAGAGTTGTACCATCATTGCTGTGTCCTGCATATGTCCTGCATCTCATGACAAGGACAAAATAAATAATAACACTTATAGCTACAAATAACTATAGTCTTACATGTTTTTGTGCCTTTGTGTATTTGGTCTCATGGTGTATGAATTTGTTTGGACTGAAGAAGGGCTCCCCCCTTTATTGTTTGTTTAAAAAGCCCACAACTGGCACCTTGTGCACATATCCTGTTCTTAAATGATTGACAAGCACCGTGTACTGTCTTTAAAGCTAGTGCATGAGAGCAGAGCTAAATATCCTCTCAGATTGTCATTTTAAAGATGGCAGCACCAGAATGAAAGCAGCCCTTATAAAACAGATCTGGCCAGATTACAAGTGGCACACCATTTGTCCTTTCCCTTGTGCGCAAACACCGCCAGAAGTAAACTTTTAACACATGCGGGTTAGTGCGCTTATTACTTATTATTAAAAGTAAAATGTTTGTGCAAACACAAAAGCTGTTTGGAATATGCTGTGAACTGCGGTGACGTTTCCCTTGACAAATGTCCAGTGCCTGGACCGAAACGTTGGGATGATGTGGATATAATATAAAGAAATAAAAAACAAGTACGTTACTAAAGCTGTGTTGCGAGGTGTATGAAGCTTCTATGGGATTTTGAATCTCTGCACCGGCATATATATATATATATATATATATATATATATATATATATATATATATATATATATATATATATAGGTAAATACAGATATACCTAGGAAGGTCTATTTAAAAATACATATAAATTGTTCGGCCTATGTGAAGTCTATTGGAATGTAGAATGTTTACAGTACATACATGATAAAACACATTATTAAATATTACAATTAATAAAAAAATCAATTTTCTTGTTTTCAGATATTTCAGTGGAAAGGGATCCAAAGTGGCTGTGTGTGTGTATATATATATATATATATATATATATATATATATAATGTGTGTGTATATATATATATATATATAAATATATATATATATATATATATATATATTTATATATATATATATATATACACACACATTATATATTTATATATATATACACACACATTATATATATATAATGTGTGTGTGTATATATATAATGTGTGTGTATATATATAATGTGTGTGTATATATATATAATGTGTGTGTATATATATAATGTGTGTGTATATATATATATAATGTGTGTGTATATATATAATGTGTGTGTATATATATAATGTGTGTGTATATATATATATATATATATATATATATATATATACTTATGTATATATAATGTACATACATAAATACACAGTATATGTATGTATATATAAATTATAGCCTTTTCCATTCAAATACCGTGTCATATACCATATATCTTTGAACCCTAATATTTTTTTTAATATTTATGTGAATAATTTTTATTAGATAGCTTATATATGAGTGTAACTGTTAATTTGAATGTGTTTATGTTGTGTTTAAGGCAACTTGTATTCTATTCCTTTATATGCTATTAGGATGCTAGGGCTGTGCTAAGAAATTTAAACTCAGAACGTTCTTCAAAGGTTTTTATCAAAGATTAAATAAAAAGTATCTTTCATCCCATGGACATATTCTAGGTCTCATCTTCTTTTTAGTTAATTGCCAGTAAGATGAAGACTCTTGAGTGCACCACATTCTGTAGCCCTTGCAAACTTTAGTGATTATAGACCACTATTTCAAGCATAAATAGGAACCAGGCAATATTCCTAGATAAGCATTGCTGACAATAACCGTTCATTACTGCCAGAGGTTGCTTTAATCAATAGTTGTTTTCCAGGAAACTTGAAATCTTTTACCTTAGTCACCTCTTTTGTAGATGCCTTTTTGACATTTGAATAAAGAATTGCAGGGTAGTTAATGGATAGAGGTCCTGGTCTATTGGCTTCTAAAATACTTGTGCATAGATTCTTTAACCTCTGCAATTCATGTTATTCCATAGAGGTTACGTAGCGAAAAAACAATCCATATGGGAGTTTTCCTCACTGTAGAAAGTCATTACTGAGGACAATATTTATCAGCAGTCGGCTGTCTATGGACACCGTCTCTTAGAGGGGAACCTCTCTGAGCAATATGGAGGATGTCTAAGCTTAGAGTTTGTTTTACAAATATTCTTAGTGAAGGATGATAAAGCAATGCGGTGTGTGGGTAATGCATCGTTACATACGGTAATGTCACAAGTCGTTATAGCATGTAGACATCTTTAGTTTTTGTTCCTCAGATACATATTTTATAAAATAAAGCCTTTGAATAAAAAGGTTGTACTTTATGTAATACCGCAGAAGATTTTGGTGATTACGTTGCATTGCTTGTTCAGTGACTTCTAAATATGGATCTTGGACAAATAGAAACTTGGCATTTAACGATTTCTCAGCTTGAATATTGGTCAAATTATTGAAAACACCTGTGCTCAGTGTGCCAGAGCTGGGAATCCTGTACCTTAGGAAAAGGTTTTAGACCAATTCTAACAATAAAGCCACATATATTCATATATATGTCTAAGAAGAGGCAAATGTAGTGTTAAGTATGTGGGTATGAGCTTAAAGGGACATGAAACTCAAAAGGTTTGTTTCAAGATTCAGACAAAGCATACAATTGTATATCAACTTTCCAATTTACTTCTATTATTTAATTTACTTTGTTCTTTTGGTTCCCTTTATTTGAAAAGCATACCTGGGTAGGCACAAGCGCAGCAAAGCACTACTGGGAGCTGGTTGTTAATTAGTGGCTGCACATATATTGCACGTAGCACATTGCTGCTCTTTCAACAAAGGTCTGGACTCTGGTCTTGTGAGATTCTATTAGCTTTCTCAGTATTACGTTGTACCTCAGTATTACGTTGCACCTCAGTATTACATTGTACCTCAGTATTACATTGTACCTCAGTATTACGTTGTACCTTAGTATTACAAGATATCTCAGTATTACATGATACCTCAGTATTACAATATATCTCAGTATTACATGATACCTCAGTATTACATGATTCCTCAGCATTACATGATACCTCAGTATTGCATGATACCTCAGTATTAAATGATACCTCAGTATTACATGATACCTCAGCATTACATGATACCTCAGTATCACATAATACCTCAGTATTGCATGATACCTCAGTATTACATGATACCTCAGCATTACATGATACCTCAGTATTACATAATAACTCAGCATTACATGATACCTCAGTATTACATGATACCTCAGCATTACATGATACCTCAGTATTACATGATACCTCAGCATTACATGATACCTCAGTATTACATGATACCTCAGCATTACATGATACCTCAGTATTACATGATACCTCAGCATTACATGATACCTCAGCATTACATGATACCTCAGTATTACATGATACCTCAGCATTACATGATACCTCAGTATTACATGATACCTCAGTATTACATGATACCTCAGCATTACATGATACCTCAGTATTACATGATACCTCAGCATTACATGATACCTCAGTATTACATGATACCTCAGCATTAAATGATACCTCAGCATTACATGATACCTCAGTATTGCAAGATATCTCAGCATTACATGATACCTCAGTATTACATGATACCTCAGTATTACATGAAACCTCAGCATTACATGATACCTCAGTATTACATGATACCTCAGCATTACATGATACCTCAGTATTACATGATACCTCAGCATTACATGATACCTCAGTATTACATGATACCTCAGCATTACATGATACCTCAGTATAACATGATACCTCAGCATTACATGATACCTCAGTATTACATGATACCTCAGCATTACATGATACCTCAGTATTACATGATACCTCAGCATTACATGATACCTCAGTATAACATGATACCTCAGCATTACATGATACCTCAGTATTGCAAGATATCTCAGCATTACATGATACCTCAGTATTACATGACACCTCAGTATTACATGATACCTCAGCATTACATGATACCTCAGTATTACATGATACCTCAGCATTACATGATACCTCAGTATTGCAAGATATCTCAGCATTACATGATACCTCAGTATTACATGATACCTCAGCATTACATGATACCTCAGCATTACATGATACCTCAGTATTACATGACACCTCAGCATTACATGATACCTCAGTATTACATGATACCTCAGCATTACATGATACCTCAGTATTACATGATACCTCAGTATTACATGATACCTCAGCATTACATGATACCTCAGCATTACATGATACCTCAGCATTACATGATACCTCAGTATTGCAAGATATCTCAGCATTACATGATACCTCAATATTACATGATACCTCAGTATTACATGAAACCTCAGCATTACATGATACCTCAGTATTACATGATACCTCAGCATTACATGATACCTCAGTATTACATGATACCTCAGCATTACATGATACCTCAGTATTACATTACATGATACCTCAGTATTACATGATACCTCAGCATTACATGATACCTCAGTATAACATGATACCTCAGCATTACATGATACCTCAGTATTACATGATACCTCAGCATTACATGATACCTCAGTATTACATGATACCTCAGCATTACATGATACCTCAGTATAACATGATACCTCAGCATTACATGATACCTCAGTATTGCAAGATATCTCAGCATTACATGATACCTCAGTATTACATGACACCTCAGTATTACATGATACCTCAGCATTACATGATACCTCAGTATTACATGATACCTCAGCATTACATGATACCTCAGTATTGCAAGATATCTCAGCATTACATGATACCTCAGTATTACATGATACCTCAGCATTACATGATACCTCAGTATTACATGATACCTCAGTATTACATGATACCTCAGCATTACATGATACCTCAGTATTACATGATACCTCAGCATTACATGATACCTCAGCATTACATGATACCTCAGTATTACATGATACCTCAGCATTACATGATACCTCAGTATTACATGATACCTCAGCATTACATGATACCTCAGTATTACATGATACCTCAGCATTACATGATACCTCAGTATTACATGATACCTCAGCATTACATGATACCTCAGTATTACATGATACCTCAGCATTACATGATACCTCAGTATTACATGATACCTCAGCATTACATGATACCTCAGCATTACATGATACCTCAGTATTACATGATACCTCAGCATTACATGATACCTCAGTATTACATGATACCTCAGCATTACATGATACCTCAGTATTACATGATACCTCAGCATTACATGATACCTCAGTATTACATGATACCTCAGCATTACATGATACCTCAGTATTACATGATACCTCAGCATTACATGATACCTCAGCATTACATGATACCTCAGTATTGCAAGATATCTCAGCATTACATGATACCTCAGTATTACATGATACCTCAGTATTACATGAAACCTCAGCATTACATGATACCTCAGTATTACATGATACCTCAGCATTACATGATACCTCAGTATTACATGATACCTCAGCATTACATGATACCTCAGTATTACATGATACCTCAGCATTACATGATACCTCAGTATAACATGATACCTCAGCATTACATGATACCTCAGTATTACATGATACCTCAGCATTACATGATACCTCAGTATTACATGATACCTCAGTATTACATGATACCTCAGCATTACATGATACCTCAGTATAACATGATACCTCAGCATTACATGATACCTCAGTATTGCAAGATATCTCAGCATTACATGATACCTCAGTATTACATGACACCTCAGTATTACATGATACCTCAGCATTACATGATACCTCAGTATTACATGATACCTCAGCATTACATGATACCTCAGTATTGCAAGATATCTCAGCATTACATGATACCTCAGTATTACATGATACCTCAGCATTACATGATACCTCAGCATTACATGATACCTCAGTATTACATGACACCTCAGCATTACATGATACCTCCGTATTACATGATACCTCAGCATTACATGATACCTCAGTATTGCAAGATATCTCAGCATTACATGATACCTCAGTATTACATGATACCTCAGCATTACATGATACCTCAGCATTACATGATACCTCAGTATTACATGACACCTCAGCATTACATGATACCTCAGTATTACATGATACCTCAGCATTACATGATACCTCAGTATTACATGATACCTCAGTATTACATGATACCTCAGCATTACATGATACCTCAGTATTACATGATACCTCAGCATTACATGATACCTCAGCATTACATGATACCTCAGCATTACATGATAACTCAGCATTACATGATACCTCAGTATTGCAAGATATCTCAGCATTACATGATACCTCAATATTACATGATACCTCAGTATTACATGAAACCTCAGCATTACATGATACCTCAGTATTACATGATACCTCAGCATTACATGATACCTCAGTATTACATGATACCTCAGCATTACATGATACCTCAGTATTACATTACATGATACCTCAGTATTACATGATACCTCAGCATTACATGATACCTCAGTATAACATGATACCTCAGCATTACATGATACCTCAGTATTACATGATACCTCAGCATTACATGATACCTCAGTATTACATGATACCTCAGCATTACATGATACCTCAGTATAACATGATACCTCAGCATTACATGATACCTCAGTATTGCAAGATATCTCAGCATTACATGATACCTCAGTATTACATGACACCTCAGTATTACATGATACCTCAGCATTACATGATACCTCAGTATTACATGATACCTCAGCATTACATGATACCTCAGTATTGCAAGATACCTCAGCATTACATGATACCTCAGTATTACATGATACCTCAGCATTACATGATACCTCAGTATTGCAAGATATCTCAGTATTACATGATACCTCAGTATTACATGATACCTCAGCATTACATGATACCTCAGTATTACATGATACCTCAGCATTACATGATACCTCAGTATTACATGATACCTCAGCATTACATGATACCTCAGTATTACATGATACCTCAGCATTACATGATACCTCAGTATTACATGATACCTCAGCATTACATGATACCTCAGTATTACATGATACCTCAGCATTACATGATACCTTAGTATTAGAAGATATCTCAGTATTACAAGATACTTAAAGTGATGGTAAATCCAAGTGTTTAATAAACTCTAGGATTTACCATCATTGCAAATAATGTTGAGTTTGTGATAATTTATTAAAATTAGGGTGCTAAACTCACCCTGCCTCTGCCATGGTGGCTCACTAGTCAGAGCCTTTGGCTGCCCACGGCACTGCGCTCTTCTACCAATGAGATGACGTTTCCACCTCTAAACCATTAGCCGTGCTAGTTATCTGACAGGGTTCCGTATCCAAGCACGGCTATTGGTTTAGAGGTGGAAATGTCACCTCATTGGTAGAAGAACGCTGTGCCATGGACGGCTGGAGGCTCTGAATTTAGGGAGCTGCCGCAGCACAGAGAGAGTGAGTTTAGCACCCTTTTTTTTACTAAAGGATCATTTACACTCAACATTATTTTTAGAGATGATAAATCCTAGCATTTGTTAAACTATCGGGTTTACCATCACTTTAAGTATTACAAGATATCTTAGTATTACAAGATTCCTCAGTATTTTGAGATACCTCAGTATTCCACGATCCGTAAATATTCCATGATACCTCAGTATTACAAGATTCCACAGTATTACGAGAAACCTCAGTGTTACCAGATACCTCAGTATAACAACATACCTCAGTATAATGAGGACCTTCAGGTCCTGTTTTTACATTGGGAGCAGCGTATCTCATTAAAGGGAGATCCCTGATATGTTAAGGAGAGACAGTTACTTTACAATATAGTGCTCAGTAAAACTAGCTGATTATTTCCCTCCATGCTGGCAAATTCTGAGAATCAGGCCGTTTGTGAGCGCTACCAATCACCTTTAGTATAGACATTTTGTTTATTAGCTACATCTATGGCCAGAGCTGTGCTTTGTACACTGTCAGTTCATCTGGGATGATTTATTAAACTCAATGAAGCCAATGATCTAAAGATCTCTGGGCTGGTGAGATTCTGTAAGAATGCGCCAGTCCTATTTCCCTGGTGGAATTCTATAAAGCTCTCTGGGCTGGTGAGATTCTATATGAATGCGCCAGTCCTTTTATTTCCCTGGTATAAATCTATAAAGTTCTCTGGGCTGGTGAGATTCTATATGAATGCGCCAGTCCTTCTATTTCCCTGGTATAATTCTATAAAGCTCTCTGGGCTGGTGAGATTCTATATAAATGTGCCAGTCCTTCTATTTCCCTGGTATAATTCTATAAAGCTCTCTGGGCAGGTGAGATTCTATAAGAATGCACCAGTCCTTCTATTTCCCTGGTATAATTCTATAAAGCTCTCTGGGCTGGTGAGATTCTATATGAATGCGCCAGTCCTTCTATTTCCCTGGTATAATTCTATAAAGCTCTCTGGGCTGGTGAGATTCTATATGAATGCGCCAGTCCTTCTCTTTCCCTGGTATAATTCTATAAAGCTCTCTGGGCTGATGAGATTCTATATGAATGCGCCAGTCCTTCTATTTCCCTGGTTTAATTCTATAAAGTTCACTGGGCTGGTGAGATTCTATATGAATGCGCCAGTCCTTCTATTTCCCTGGTATAATTCTATAAAGCTCTCTGGGCTGGTGAGATTCTATATGAATGTGCCAGTCCTTCTATTTCCCTGGTATAATTCTATAAAGATCGCTGGGCTGGTGAGATTCTATAGGAATGTGCCAGTCCTATTTCTATGGTATAATTCTATAAAGCTCTCTGGGCTGGTGAGATTCTATATGAATGTGCCAGTCCTATTTCCCTGGTATAATTCTATAAAGTTCTCTGGGCTGGTGAGATTCTATATGAATGCGCCAGTATTTCTATTTCCCTGGTATAATTCTATAAAGCTCTCTGGGCTGGTGAGATTCTATATGAATGCGCCAGTCCTTCTATTTCCCTGGTATAATTCTATAAAGCTCTCTGGGCTGGTGAGATTCTATATAAATGTGCCAGTCCTTCTATTTCCCTGGTATAATTCTATAAAGATCTCTGGGCTGGTGAGATTCTATATGAATGCGCCAGTCCTTCTATTTCCCTGGTATAATTCTATAAAGCTCTCTGGGCTGGTGAGATTCTATATAAATGCGCCAGTCCTTCTATTTCCCTGGTATAATTCTATAAAGCTGTCTGGGCTGGTGAGATTCTATATTAATGTGCCAGACCTATTTCCCATTCCCTGGTATAATTCTATAGAGCTCTCTGGGCTGGTGAGATTCTATATGAATGTGCCAGTCCTATTTCCCTGGTGGAATTCTATAAAGCTACTTTTACCATTAAACTGGGTATCTCTGCATTTTTGCATTGGAAGGAGATGAATACATTACTAAAGTGAACAATTAAAATCAAAATTTAAAAATCATACAAAATGGATAATTTACCTATTCACACAAAATATGCAGGGAAAAAAATTGTATTGTTAAGGTGTGTGACAGACCCTGTGGTCAGAACTAAAAGTATTGACCTTGTGTAGCTTTGAGAAGCTGTTTTCTAAAAGACAGGTTTGCTGGCCTCAGCTATTGTGTGCTATAATTACGTTTAAGTAATAAACATTCCATTGTTTAATCACATCTAGAGAGCAGACGCCTCAGTGATAAGAAAAGCCAAGTGTGTGTCTTGTGTTTAAGTTGTTATTAGCTTGAGCAAGGTATTCTATTGTATCATGTCAAAGGGCGTGTTCCCTCCATCTAATGAACAACATTCTTTCAACCCCCCATCTGGGGTCAGACCTGCATAAATACTGGGCATATGAGCCTTAATAAAATACATTCTGTTTTAAACCTGATGTGGAGCCTGGTCTCATGTTTGAGGGGAAATACTGGCTGGGTTGTGAGTTCCTGATCCCATATTCAGGACATTGTTCATCTGGTATTAATCCTTGGTATCTGGTTGGTACCGTAACAATTGGTGGCAGCGGTGGGATGAACCTTATCGCCCAGAAGAGCAACTACACAAGCCAGTAACCTCAGGAAGAGGGGGATTATTACAATACTGACTAAGATGGAAGGAGTACCAGGGACCGAAGGAACCAATGGGCCCAGCATATCAGACAGAACCCCCGAAGAAGCAAGCTTTGATCGGGCAGTTAAAATAAGACTGGCACATTATGGCCCCAACCCATCTGCGGAAATTATCGACCGGGTCATAGCAGCTGTGGAGGCCAACCTACTTCGCCAAAGCGGCACTGCAGCAGCCCAAGTCACAGCAACCCGAGTGGAAAAGGGAAAAGTACATTTTGCAGCTTTTAAAAACTTCGTGGAAACAGAAGGAGAGATTGATGGGTACCTTGCGGATTTTGAGAGGCAATGTGCACTACACAAGGTACCCGCAGAGGACTGGGTCACAATATTATCTGGAAAATTATCCGGCCGGGCCAGTGAGGCTTTTCGGGCCATTCCAGATGAGGAAGTCGGGGATTATAATACTGTAAGAGGCTCTGCTCTCCAGGTATGCGGTTACACCGGAGGCATACCGGAGGCGGTTCAGAGACACTGTTAAATTAGCTGGAGATTCCTACCTTGAGTGGGCATGTAAGGTGCACCGCACAGCAGCTCACTGGATAGCGGGGTGCCAAGCCGTATCTGGGGAAGAGGTGCTGCAGCTATTCCTGTTGGAACATTGCTTTGACAAGTTACCCTCAGGAGTTCGAGAGTGGGTTCGGGACCGTAAACCCTCCACCCTGCATGAAGCTGCTCGCCTGGCAGATGAGTATTCGGATGCCCGCAAACTGGACACTGCTACCACTAAGCCCTCTGCTAGAGTGGAGTACAGACCCCCAGTCACCCCAGCATCTGCCAGTTACCAACCCCCGGCGCACCGCTATACCACACGGCCTCCGGCCACAAACTACCCTCAGAGAGCCCGGTTCAATTCACGGGGCTACTCACAGCCTATTCGGTGCTTTGGATGTAAGCAACTTGGGCACAAAAGACCAGAGTGTCCCCTAAATGAGGCGAACCAAGCACAGTTTTGGAGAAGACCCGCCGGCGGAATCCCACGTAACCCTCAGCCTGCGGCCCGCTACGTAGAGGCGCAAGAATGCTGGGGCATCCTACATGAAGCAGACCTTGTGCAAGCTGCCCGCTGGAATAACCGGCAACTGGTTAAAGTGAATGGGAAGGAGGTCAGTGGTCTACGGGATACGGGTGCTACCATGACCTTGCTTCGAAAGAACTTGGTGTCTGAGAAACAGCACACTGGAGACACTGTGGCTGTGAGGGTAGCAGGGGGCACTGTGTTCCGCCTACCTGTTGCCAGGATACATTTGGATTGGGGAGTGGGCGCTAGACCTGTGAATGTGGGGGTCAAGAAGGACTTACCTGCTGATGTTCTCCTTGGAAATAACTTGGCCCCCCTTGTTTCTGCCTATGCTCCCATGGGTCCCGCTGATGTTAACCCTGTGACTACCCGTGCTCAGATCCGTGCAGCAGAGACTGACCCCCCCTGCTGCTAAGCCCCAGAACGCTGAGCTCAGTAAATCTCTATCCGCTATTGATACGTGGAAGTCCCGTTACAATGCGCTGATGAAGGAGAAGAGTCACGTAGAGGATGAAATGGTCACGTTAAATAATCATGTAACAGTGCTAGCGGGAGAGAAGAGGTGCAGCAACTCAAGGGCACCCTATGTCAGTATGAAGGGATTGTGGATACCTATAAAGAGCAGGTACAGAAAACTCGTAAAGAAGCTGATGGGATTTTGAAGGACTGTTTAGCCCTAGTCTGGGCACTGAGGAAGTTGAACCCTTGTTTGTATGGACAGGAATTCTCTCTCATAACGGGAATACAGATGGATTGTCCTGGCAAACTGACATGCCTACCACCTCCTAGTCCAGTCATCCCCAGGTTGACCCGCCAAAGGGTCAAGCCGGGTCTGCCGGAGTGTTCCACAAGGGGGGAGCTATGTGACAGACCCTGTGGTCAGAACTAAAATAATTGACCTTGTGTAGCTTTGAGAAGCTGTTTTCTAAAAGACAGGTTTGCTGGCCTCAGCAATTGTGTGCTATAATTACGTTTAAGTAATAAACATTACATTGTTTAATCACATCTAGAGAGCAGACGCCTCAGTGATAAGAAAAGCCAAGTGTGTGTCTTGTGTTTAAGTTGTTATCAGCTTGAGCAAGGTATTCTATTGTATCATGTCAAAGGGCGTGTTCCCTCCATCTAATGAACAACATTCTTTCAACCCCCCATCTGGGGTCAGACCTGCATAAATACTGGGCATATGAGCCTTAATAAAATACATTCTGTTTTAAACCTGATGTGGAGCCTGGTCTCATGTTTGAGGGGAAATACTGGCTGGGTTGTGAGTTCCTGATCCCATATTCAGGACATTGTTCATCTGATATTAATCCTTGGTATCTGGTTGGTACCGTAACAAGGCGGATTAAAAATCATAACAAAATCGTCAACCAAAAAATAGTATTTTATCAAAAACTTAAATTTGCATATAAATTACACAGGAATAAATCGTATTAAATATTCACAGCAAAAATCCTAATTTAAGTAGACTGGATGTGCAAAAAACACTTAAAAATGTGAATTTATAAATAAAAAATACAAAGATAATTCCAACAGGGCAACCCCTTTAAGGGCTGGATTGAATTTAGAGGTTTAAAGGTTATAAACTATATTAATATAACAATGTTGGTTGTACAAAGCTGGGGTATGGGTAGTGAAGGCGTTATCTATCTTTTTAAACAATAACAATTTTTGTGTTGACTGTCCCTTTAAAGACTTTCCTCTAATATGGATTTAACCTATTTATGAATGTTCTATAATATATATATACTGTATATATAACCTATTAATTATATTAATGACTGTTCTCTAATATTATATGATATGATTTAACCTATTTATGACTGTTCTATAATATGTATTTAACTTATTTATGACTGTACTATAATATGTATTTAACCTATTAATGACTGTTCTCTTATATGGGTTTAACCTAATAATGACTGTTCTCCATATATTTAATTATAGGTAACAATGATGTATTTTTAAATGGAAGATGAAAGTGAAAATTAAACTGTCATGATTCAGACAGAACAAACCTTTTTAAACAGTTTTCCAGTTTATTTATTTTATCAATTTTACTTTGTTTTCTTGGAACCCTTTGTAGAAGAGGATACCTAGGTAGACTCATGAGCATCCACGTGCCCATAGCACTATATGGCAGAAGTGTTTGCAATAATATTTGTAACAAGATTATGCATTTATAAACACATATGCTTTGCTCCGTATATAGCCAAATTAGTGGACTGAAGTAAACAGTAAATCTTCTAATAGATGAGCAAATATGGCGAATAACCCAGCAAACAGATCCTTATACAAAAACAATGCAGCTTCAGTGTAGTGTTAAACGATAACAGCCCTGTTAGCAGGGCACTAACCACTTCACACCGGATGCCTCTATTCTATCGCTCTCAAGCGTGAGGTCTTACCGATACCGATGGGTGAAATTCTGAATCTCCATTACACCTCCACAGTTCGCGGACGCTGCTTCCAAGAAAAAGCCGGTTTCCATATGTTGCGCTGTAACGCTGTGACGTGCTTTGTAGGTAAGCTTTCATAGGCTGTCACTCAGAATACCTTGGGGATCCAGATAGCGAGCTCTATGATTAAGGCGTAAGCTATCGCCGAAACGCGTAAGACCGAACTGGATTGTGTGTTCCCCTTTTTGTTTTAACAACAATTGGAAAATAAAGTCTGCTACTGTTTTTAATCTGTGGGTCCAGAGACATTTTTTTCCATTTTTAAGATTATGCATTACTGCTGCAATATAGTGCTGGGGACACATGCACGCTAGTGAGACTACATAGGTATGCCCTTCATTAAGGATTCCAAGAAAACAAAGAAGATAATAAAACTAAACTGGAAATTGTTTAGCTTTGCATACTGAATAGTGAAAATTTAAAGGGACATAAAAGCCTTTTTTATTTTCTTTCTTTCATGACTCAGAGCATACAATTTTAATAGACTTTCCAATTTACATCTATTAAAAATTGTTCTTTCTTGGTATCTTTTGTTAAAAAGCAGAGAGGGACGCTAAGGAGCGTGCACGTGTCGGGAGCACTATGGCAGCAGTTTTGTAAGAAAATGATTAATTTACAAGAGCACTAGATGGCAGCACTTTTTCCTGCCATATAGTGCTCAGAACACCTACTTAGGCATCTATTCAATACAGAATGCGATGGAAACGAAGAAAAACTGAATGTTATGTCTGCATCACAAAAGAAAAAAAATTGGATTTCATATCCCTTTAATCTTTTGTGTCCCGTTTACTCTATCATGTACCTTTAATAAATGTTGTTTGAGATAACATTTGTGTGCCACTTGCTAAAATCTTATTTAAAACGGACACTAAACCCACATTTTTTCTTTCATGATTCAGACAGAGCAGCAAATTTAACTGTCTAATTTACTCCAATTATCAATTTTTCTTCGTTCTCTTGCTATCTTTATTTAGGATCCGGTCCACTTTTGGTTCAGAACCTTGATTACGCTTGCTTATTGGTGGCTAAATGTAACCACAAATACGCAAGCGCTATCCAGGGTGCTAAACCTAAAATGGGCCAGCTCCTAAACTTTACGTTCCTGCTTTTTAAAAAAAGATACCAAGAGAATGAAGAAAAATTGATAATAGCAGTAAATTAGGCAGTTGCTTAAAATTGCTGCTCTATATGAATCATGAAATAAAACATTTGGGTTTAGTGTCCCTTTAAGGTTATTGCACTTCTCCAAAATGTTAGGCGTTTTATTTTAAACAACCTACTTTCTACATAAGTTACTAGATGGTTTTATTTGCCAGTTCATTACAGGACAGCTCTTCCTGCAATTAATTGGCTGTCTCCAGATGCAGCTCTTTAATTAGTATTTTCATACTACTTTCATGTGAACACCAGACCAGGTACCCAAGCTGTGCCGAAAAGCTAAATCCGTAGTGATAATTAGCCAAGATTAAACAGAGTAGGACTTTCCCCTTCAAAATCCTCTAAGCAGAATTACTGAGCGATTAGTTGCTCTGCTTTTCATCTTACAAAAATAAGACCTTTATAGAAGAATACATTTAAAGTTTTCAAAGTTCTTTAACTAAAATGTTTTTAGTCAGCTAAAATGTAGCAGAAAACAGAAGAGTGCAAACCTACATTGTATACTCATCATGGGGTCGATCCGATATAAATCGTCGCCCGCAAAAGCCGGCGACGCCAATATTTACGCTGATTTGGTATCCTATATACGGCGTAACCTAGAAGTTACGCGCGTATATTTCTGCCGTCGCCCATAGTTTTTTGGGCCATAGGCAGGTATACCAAACCAGCGCAGTTTGGTATCCAATATGCAGCGTAAGGACTTACGTGGCGAAAATGGAGAAAACTTACTCCATTTTCACCTCGCCACAAAAAGCAGCCGCAAGAAGCCTTACGCTGACTATTGGAGCCCCGTAATTCCCTAAACTAACTAGAAAATAAACCTAACACCTAACGCATGCGCAATGTCTATCTCCCTGTCAACCGCGATCTTCTAAAATAAACCTAACACCTAACGCATGCGCAATGTCTATCTCCCTGTCAACCGCGATCTGCTAAATAAAACCTAACACCTAACGCATGCGCAATGTCTATCTACCTGTCAACCGCGATCCCCCCCCCCCCGAAATCCCTAATAAAGTTATTAACCCCTAAACCGCCGCTCCCGGACCCCGCCGCCATCTACATAAACTAACCCCCTACTGTGAGCCCCTAAAACCGCCGCCATCTACCTTATCTATCCCCTAATCTGACCCCTTACACCGCCGCCACCTATATAAAAATTATTAACCCCTAATCTAATCCCCCTATACCGCCGCCAGCTATATTAATATTATTAACCCCTAATGTAAGCCCCTTACACCGCCGCCATCTCTATTAAAATGATTAACCCCTAATTTAATCTACCTACCCCGCCGCCAGCTATATTATCTATATTAACCCTAAGTATATTATAGTTAATATAGGTATTACATTATATATATTAACTATATTAACCCTAATTATATTAGGGTTAATATAGTTAATATAGTTACAATAGTATTTATATTAACTATATTAACTCTATCTAACCCTAACTAAATTTATATTAAATTAATCTAATTCATTTATAAACTAAAATATTCCTATTTAAATCTAAATACTTACCTATAAAATAAACCCTAAGATAGCTACAATATAATTAATAATTACATTGTAGCTATGTTAGGGTTAATATTTATTTTACAGGTAAATTGTTAATTATTTTAACTAGGTATAATAGATATTAAATAGTTATTAACTATTTAATATCTACCTAGTTAAAATAATTACCCAATTACCTGTAAAATAAATCCTAACCTAAGTTATAAATACACCTACACTATCAATAAATTTAATAAACTACAAACATCTATCTAAAAATACAATTAAATTAACTAAACTAAATTACAAAAACAAACAAACAAACACTAAATTACAAAAAATAAAAAAAAGATTACAAGATTTTTAAGCTAATTACACCTATTCTAAGCCCCCTAATAAAATAATAAACCCCCAAAATAAAAAATAATTCCCTGCCCTATTCTAAATTAAACAAATTTCAAAGCTCTTTACCTTACCAGCCCTTAAAAGGGCCTTTTGTGGGGCATGCCCCAAAGAATTCAGCTCTTTTGCATACAACAAATACAATCCCCCCCCCCATTACAACCCACCACCCACATACCCCTATTCTAAAACCACCCAAACCCCCCTTAAAAAAGCCTAACACTACCCCCCTGAAGATCTCCCTACCTTGTCTTCACCACACCGGGCCGAACTCCTGATCCGATCCGGGCGATGTCTTCCTCCAAGCGGCAAAGAAGAATTCTTCCTCCGGCGATGTCTTCCTCCAAGCGGCAAAGAAGAATTCTTCCTCCGGCGACGTCTTCCTCCAAGCGGCAGCAAAGTCTTCATTCTTCCGGCGGCATCTTCAATCTTCTTTCTTCGCTCCGCCGCCGCGGAGCATCCATCCCGGCCGACTGCTGTACTACGAATGAGGTACCTTTAAATGACGTCATCCAAGATGGCGTCCGCCGAATTCCGATTGGCTGATAGGATTCTATCAGCCAATCGGAATTAAGTTAGAAAAATCTGATTGGCTGATTGAATCAGCCAATCAGATTCAAGTTCAATCCGATTGGCTGATCCAATCAGCCAATCAGATTGAGCTTGCATTCTATTGGCTGTTCCGATCAGCCAATAGAATGCGAGCTCAATCTGATTGGCTGATTGGATCAGCCAATCGGATTGAACTTGAATCTGATTGGCTGATTCAATCAGCCAATCAGATTTTTCTAACTTAATTCCGATTGGCTGATAGAATCCTATCAGCCAATCGGAATTCGGCGGACGCCATCTTGGATGACGTCATTTAAAGGTACCTCATTCGTAGTACAGCAGTCGGCCGGGATGGATGCTCCGCGGCGGCGGAGCGAAGATTGAAGATGCCGCCGGAAGAATGAAGACTTTGCTGCCGCTTGGAGGAAGACGTCGCCGGAGGAAGAATTCTTCTTTGCCGCTTGGAGGAAGACATCGCCGGAGGAAGAATTCTTCTTTGCCGCTTGGAGGAAGACATCGCCCGGATCGGATCAGGAGTTCGGCCCGGTGTGGTGAAGACAAGGTAGGGAGATCTTCAGGGGGGTAGTGTTAGGCTTTTTTAAGGGGGGTTTGGGTGGTTTTAGAATAGGGGTATGTGGGTGGTGGGTTGTAATGGGGGGGGGGATTGTATTTGTTGTATGCAAAAGAGCTGAATTCTTTGGGGCATGCCCCACAAAAGGCCCTTTTAAGGGCTGGTAAGGTAAAGAGCTTTGAAATTTGTTTAATTTAGAATAGGGCAGGGAATTATTTTTTATTTTGGGGGTTTATTATTTTATTAGGGGGCTTAGAATAGGTGTAATTAGCTTAAAAATCTTGTAATCTTTTTTTTATTTTTTGTAATTTAGTGTTTGTTTGTTTTTGTAATTTAGTTTAGTTAATTTAATTGTATTTTTAGATAGATGTTTGTAGTTTATTAAATTTATTGATAGTGTAGGTGTATTTATAACTTAGGTTAGGATTTATTTTACAGGTAATTGGGTAATTATTTTAACTAGGTAGATATTAAATAGTTAATAACTATTTAATATCTATTATACCTAGTTAAAATAATTAACAATTTACCTGTAAAATAAATATTAACCCTAACATAGCTACAATGTAATTATTAATTATATTGTAGCTATCTTAGGGTTTATTTTATAGGTAAGTATTTAGATTTAAATAGGAATATTTTAGTTTATAATATGAATTAGATTAATTTAATATAAATTTAGTTAGGGGTGTTAGGGTTAGATAGAGTTAATATAGTTAATATAAATACTATAGTAACTATATTAACCCTAATATAATTAGGGTTAATATAGTTAATATATATAATGTAATAACTATAATATACTTAGGGTTAATATAGATAATATAGCTGGCGGCGGGGTAGGTAGATTAAATTAGGGGTTAATCATTTTAATAGAGATGGCGGTGGTGTAAGGGGCTTACATTAGGGGTTAATAATTTTAATATAGATGGCGGCGGTGTTAGGGGCTCACTTTAGGGGGTTATAGATATAATATAGCTGGCGGCGGGGTACGGGAGCGGCGGTTTAGGGGTTAATAACTTTATTAGGTTGCGGCGGGGTACGGGAGCGGCGGTTTAGGGGTTAATAGCTTTTTTATTGTTAGGCTAGTGAGGGGGGATAGCGGATAGAGGGTTAGACAGTGCGGGCTATGTTAGGGAGGCGTGTTAGACAGTGCGGGCTATGTTAGGGAGGCGTGTTAGACAGTGCGGGTGTTTTAGACTTTAGTCAGGTTTTATAGGCGCCGGCAGTTTCTAACGTGGCGCAAGTCACTGGCGACGCCAGAAATTTGTACTTGCGCAGATTTCTGGACATCGCTGGTTTGTCAGACTTACGGCACGTTAGCATCTGACGGCAACCTATATGGGATAGCTCGAGTTGCGAGCTGAAACTGCGGGCGACGCCGGTTCCCTCGCTTGCGCCGCAAACTGCGATCTATATCGGATCGCGCCCCATATATTCAGCATTTTATCAGACTGCACAGACCTGTGGGAGTGTTGCATTGTTACACTTATAAAAAGGGAATATTCACCCATAAACAGCAGACAACTTTATAATTTGTCTCCACAGATTCCACAGATGATTCAAAACAGACAGGCGGACTAATGTCTCCCTGGTTCAAATACACAAGGCCCACATTTATGAAGCTGACCAATATGTAGAATATCCGAGATAGGAACAAATATGCTGTAGCTCCTGAGAAGCCCAGTCTAGCTCAAATTTATTAACAACAACAACAACAAATCTGAATTTGTTTGCATGAACTTCAGTAATCAAATTATAAAATTGACTTAAAGGGACAGTCTACTCAAAATTCAACTTTGAAAATGCAATTTTAAACAGCTTTCCAGTTTATTTTTATCATCAAATTTGCTTTGTTCTCTTTGTTCTTTTGGTATTTTTTGTTGAAAGCTAAACCTAGGTAGGTTCATATGCTAATTTCTAAGCCCTTGAAGGCACAGTTAGACAGTGTTAGTGCATGTGTGCCGTTTAGATAATATTGTGCTCACTCCCATGGAGGCTAAATTGCAAGTCTGTCAAAAGAACTGAAATAAGGGTCTGCAGAGGTTTAGATACAAGGTAATCACAGAGGTAAAAAAACATAATTTATGTAAGAACTTACCTGATAAATTCATTTCTTTCATATTAGCAAGAGTCCAAGAGCTAGTGACGTATGGGATATACAATCCTATCAGGAGGGGCAAAGTTTCCCAAACCTCAAAATGCCTATAAATACACCCCTCACCACACCCACAAATCAGTTTAACGCATAGCCAAGAAGTGGGGTGATAAGACAAAAGTGCGAAAGCATAAAAAATAAGGAATTGGAATAATTGTGCTTTATACAAAAAATCATAACCACCACAAAAAGGGTGGGCCTCGTGGACTCTTGCTAATATGAAAGAAATTAATTTATCAGGTAAGTTCTTACATAAATTATGTTTTCTTTCATGTAATTAGCAAGAGTCCATGAGCTAGTGACATATGGGATAATGACTACCCAAGATGTGGATCTTCCACGCAAGAGTCACTAGAGAGGGAGGGATAAAATAAAGACAGCCAATTCCACTGAAAATAATCCACACCCAAAATAAAGTTTAAATCTTATAATGAAAAAAACTGAAATTATAAGCAGAAGAATCAAACTGAAACAGCTGCCTGAAGTACTTTTCTACCAAAAACTGCTTCAGAAGAAGAAAACACATCAAAATGGTAGAATTTAGTAAAAGTATGCAAAGAAGACCAAGTTGCTGCTTTGCAAATCTGATCAACCGAAGCTTCATTCCTAAACGCCCAGGAAGTAGAAACTGACCTAGTAGAATGAGCTGTAATCCTTTGAGGCGGAGTTTTACCCGACTCGACATAAGCATGATGAATTAAAGATTTCAACCAAGATGCCAAAGAAATGGCAGAGGCCTTCTGACCTTTCCTAGAACCGGAAAAGATAACAAATAGACTAGAAGTCTTTCGGAAATTCTTAGTAGCTTCAACATAATATTTCAAAGCTCTAACTACATCCAAAGAATGCAATGATCTCTCCTTAGAATTCTTAGGATTAGGACATAATGAAGGAACCACAATTTCTCTGCTAATGTTGTTAGAATTCACAACCTTAGGTAAAAATTTAAAAGAAGTTCGCAACACCGCCTTATCCTGATGAAAAATCAGAAAAGGAGACTCACAAGAAAGAGCAGATAATTCAGAAACTCTT
Organism: Bombina bombina; assembly: GCF_027579735.1. Classification (NCBI taxonomy): domain Eukaryota; kingdom Metazoa; phylum Chordata; class Amphibia; order Anura; family Bombinatoridae; genus Bombina; species Bombina bombina. The sequence continues at coordinate 45,696,627 of NC_069501.1, forward strand.
CTAGCAGAAGAGATGGCCAAAAGAAACAAAACTTTCCAAGAAAGTAATTTAATGTCCAATGAATGCATAGGTTCAAACGGAGGAGCTTGAAGAGCCCCCAGAACCAAATTCAAACTCCAAGGAGGAGAAATTGACTTAATAACAGGTTTTATACGAACCAAAGCTTGTACAAAACAATGAATATCAGGAAGATTAGCAATCTTTCTGTGAAAAAAGAACAGAAAGAGCAGAGATTTGTCCTTTCAAGGAACTTGCAGACAAACCTTTATCCAAACCATCCTGAAGAAACTGTAAAATTCTCGGAATTCTAAAAGAATGCCAGGAAAAATGATGAGAAAGACACCAAGAAATATAAATCTTCCAGACTCGATAACATATCTTCCTAGATACAGATTTACGAGCCTGTAACATAGTATTAATCACAGAGTCAGAGAAACCTCTTTGACTAAGAATCAAGCGTTCAATCTCCATACCTTTAAATTTAAGCATTTGAGATCCTGATGGTAAAAAGGACCTTGCGACAAAAGGTCTGGTCTTAACGGAAGAGTCCATGGTTGGCAAGGGGCCATCCAGACAAGATCCGCATACCAAAACCTGTGAGGTCATGCTGGAGCCACCAGCAGAACAAACGAGCATTCCTTCAGAATCTTGGAGATTACTCTTGGAAGAAGAACTAGAGGCGGAAAGATATAGGCAGGATGATACTTCCAAGGAAGTGACAATGCATCCACTGCTTCCGCTGAGGATCCCTGGATCTGGACAGATACCTGGGAAGTTTCTTGTTTAGATGAGAAGCCATCAGATCTATTTCTGGAAGTCCCCACATTTGAACAATCTGAAGAAATACCTCTGGGTGAAGAGACCATTCGCCCGGATGTAACGTTTGGCGACTGAGATAATCCGCTTCCCAATTGTCTATACCTGGGATATGAACTGCAGAAATTAGACAGGAGCTGCATTCCGCCCATACCAGTATTCGAGATACTTCTTTCATAGCCAGAGGACTGTGAGTCCCTCCTTGATGATTGATATATGCCACAGTTGTGACATTGTCTGTCTGAAAACAAATGAACGATTCTCTCTTTAGAAGAGGCCATGACTGAAGAGCTCTGAAAATTGCACGGAGTTCCAAAATATTGATTGGTAATCTCACCTCCTGAGATTCCCAAACCCCTTGTGCTGTCAGAGACCCCCAAACAGCTCCCCAACCTGTCAGACTTGCATCTGTTGAAATTACAGTCCAGGTCGGAAGAACAAAAGAAGCCCCCTGAATTAAACGATGGTGATCTGTCCACCAGAGAGTGTCGTACAATCGGTTTTAAAGATATTAATTGAGATATCTTTGTGTAATCCCTGCACCACTGGTTCAGCATACAGAGCTGAAGAGGTCGCATGTGAAAACGAGCAAAGGGGATCGTGTCCGATGCAGCAGTCATAAGACCTAGAATTTCCATGCATAAGGCTACCGAAGGGAATGATTGAGACTGAAGGTTTCAACAAGCTGAGATCAATTTTAGACGTCTCTTGTCTGTCAGAGACAGAGTCATGGATACTGAATCTATCTGGAAACTTAAAAAGGTTACCCTTGTCTGAGGAATCAATGAACTTTTCGGTAAATTGATCCTCCAACCATGATCTCGAAGAAACAACACAAGTCGATTTGTATGAGGTTCTGCTAAATGTGAAGACTGAGCAAGTACCAAGATATCGTCCAAATAAGGAAAAACCACAATACCCTGTTCTCTGATTACAGACAGAAGGGCACCGAGAACCTTTGTAAAAATTCTTGGAGCTGTTGCTAGGCCAAACGGCAGAGCCACAAACTGGTAATGCTTGTCTAGGAAAGAGAATCTCAGAAACTGATAGTGATCTGGATGAATCGGAATATGCAGATATGCATCCTGTAAATCTATTGTGGACATATAATGCCCTTGCTGAACAAAAGGCAGGATAGTCCTTATAGTTACCATTTTGAATGTTGGTATCCTTACATAACGATTCAATATTTTTAGATCCAGAACTGGTCTGAAGGAATTCTCCTTCTTTGGTACAATGAAGAGATTTGAATAAAACCCCAGCCCCTGTTCCAGAACTGGACCTGGCATAATTAATCCAGCCAACTCTAGATCTGAAACACATTTCAGAAATGCTTGAGCCTTCACTGGATTTACTGGGACACGGGAAAGAAAAAATCTCTTTGCAGGAGGCCTTATCTTGAAGCCAATTCTGTACCCTTCTGAAATAATGTTCTGAATCCAAAGATTGTGAATTGAATTGATCCAAATTTCTTTGAAACATTGTAATCTGCCCCCTACCAGCTGGGCTGGAATGAGGGCCGCACCTTCATGTGGACTTGGGAGCTGGCTTTGGTTTTCTAAAAGGCTTGGATTTATTCCAGACTGGAGATGGTTTCCAAACTGATACCGCTCCTGTGGGTGAAGGATCAGGCTTTTGTTCCTTGTTGTGACGAAAGGAACGAAAACGATTATTAGACCTAAATTTACCTTTAGATTTTTTATCCTGTGGTAAAAAAGTTCCTTTCCCTCCAGTAACAGTTGAGATAATAGAATCCAACTGAGAACCAAATAATAAGCAAAGTTGACTTAGAAGACATATCAGCATTCCAAGTTTTAAGCCATAAAGCTCTTCTAGCTAAAATATCTAGAGACATATACCTGACATCAACTCTAATGATATCAAAGATGGCATCACAAATAAAGTTATTAGCATGTTGAAGAAGATTAACAATGCTATGAGAATTATGATCGGTTACTTGTTGCGCTAAAGCTTCTAACCAAAAATTTGAAACTGCAGCAACATCCGCTAAAGATATAGCAGGTCTAAGAAGATTACCTGAACATAAGTAAGCTTTTCTTAGAAAGGATTCAATTTTCCTATCTAGACGATCCTTAAAGGAAGTACTATCTGCCGTAGGAATAGTAGTACGTTTAGCAAGAGTGGAGATAGCCCCATCAACCTTAGGGATTTTGTCCCAAAACTCTAATCTGTCAGATGCACAGGATATAATTGCTTAAAACGTTTAGAAGGAGTAAATGAATTACCCAAATTATTCCATTCCCTGGAGATTACTTCAGAAATAGCATCAGGGACAGGAAAAACTTCTGGAATAACTACAGGAGATTTAAAAACCTAATTTAAACGTTTAGATTTAGTATCAAGAGGACCAGAATCCTCTATTTCTAATGCAATTAAGACTTCTTTAAGTAAAGAACGAATAAATTCCATTTTGAATAAATATGAAGATTTATCAGCATCAATCTCTGAAACAGAATCCTCTGAACCAGAGGAATCATTATCAGAATCAGAATGATGATGTTCATTTAAAAATTCATCTGAAAAATGAGAAGTTTTAAAAGACCTTTTACGTTTACTAGAAGGAGGAATAACAGACATAGACTTCTTAATGGATTTAGAAACAAAATCTCTTATGTTAACAGGAACACTCTGAGTATTAGATGTTGATGGAACAGCAACAGGTAATGTAACATTACTAAAGGAAATATTATCTGCAATAACAAGTTTGTCATAACATTCACAACAAACAACAGCTGGAGGAACAGATACCACAAGTTTACAGCAGATACACTTAACTTTGGTAGATCCAGCACCAGGCAGCGACTTTCCAGAAGTATCTTCTGACTCAGGGTCAATCTGGGACATCTTGCAATATGTAATAGAAAAAACAACATATAAAGCAAAATTGATCAAATTCCTTAAATGACAGTTTCAGGAATGGGAAAAAATGCCAGTGAACAAGCTTCTAGCAACCAGAAGCAATAAATAATGAGACTTAAATAATGTGGAGACAAAAGTGACGCCCAAATTTTTTAGCGCCAAAAAAGACGCCCACATTATTTGGCGCCTAAATGCTTTTGGCGCCAAAAATGACGCCACATCCGGAATGCCGACACTTTTGGCACAAAAAACGTCAAAAATTGACGCAACTTCCGGCGACACGTATGACGCCGGAAACAGAAAATAATTTTTTGCGCCAAAAAAGTCTGCGCCAAGAATGACGCAATAAAATGAAGCATTTTCAGCCCCCGCGAGCCTAACAGCCCACAGGGAAAAAAGTCAAATTTTTAAGGTAAGAAAAAAATTGATTTATTCATATGCATTATCCCAAATATGAAACTGACTGTCTGTAATAAGGAACGTTGAACATCCTGAGTCAAGGCAAATAAATGTTTGAACACATATATTTAGAACTTTATATAAAAGTGCCCAACCATAGCTTAGAGTGTCACAGAAAATAAGACTTACTTACCCCAGGACACTCATCTACATGTAGTAGAAAGCCAAACCAGTATTGAAACGAGAATCAGTAGAGGTAATGGTATATATAAGAGTATATCGAAAAGGGAGGTAAGAGATGAATCTCTATGACCGATAACAGAGAACCTATGAAATAGACCCCGTAGAAGGAGATCATTGAATTCAAATAGGCAATACTCTCCTCACATCCCTCTGACATTCACTGCACGCTGAGAGGAAAACCGGGCTCCAACCTGCTGCGGAGCGCATATCAACGTAGAATCTAGCACAAACTTACTTCACCACCTCCATAGGAGGCAAAGTTTGTAAAACTGATTTGTGGGTGTGGTGAGGGGTGTATTTATAGGCATTTTGAGGTTTGGGAAACTTTGCCCCTCCTGGTAGGATTGTATATCCCATACGTCACTAGCTCATGGACTCTTGCTAATTACATGAAAGAAAGTATATTAATATAACCATCTTTGTTATGCAAAACTGGGGAATGGGTTATAAAGGGATTATCTATCTTTTTAAACAATAACAATTCTGGAGTAGACTGTCCCTTTAACCGTAGGGTATTACCAGCATATTATATTATTGTTTGTTTATTCCAAAAGTTAATAGTTTGCTTCATTTTGCCTAGAGGAAATAATTTTGTACTCACCTGAAACAGCTGCATTTTTGATATTGAAAAATAAATGCTGAGATGTTGTAAGTAATTTAACAATTTTAATCTAAACTACGTCAACTAAAAACTTCTAAAAATTTTTGTTTTGTTGGGGGGGGGGGGGGGTTGGCTATTGCTTGCTGTACAGGACACAAGTCTAGCCTCTTGTTGATTCTTATGGGATTTGCAGCATCAAAAGTGTTAAATATAAAACCTATTTGAGAGGCAGTTTGTAATGTGATTACACGAGGAGAAATGATAACTTATGTTGTAAGATGCAGGAGGTCAGATATGCAAGAAAAGTAACGTGAATCAATCAGATGACTCTTTACGCAGTTCACTACATTGTAGTATTAAATAAATCCAGAGCCAGAGGATTAAATTAATCTGGTGACATGTTTTTATGTCTGAAATACAATTGTTGATATCGTTACAAAGGAAATAACTTAAGAAAACTCACAAGTGGACACTGGGCAGTAATTACAGTGAGAGTTTTTTTCAATTATTTCTACTACATAAAATTTAGTTTAATTTTATGACCCCAATATCTCTTAGGCAAGAATTCAAACTATATATACAAAATAGTTACAATCTATATTTTGTACAATCTTTGTAAAATATTAGCAAAATGTATGGGTTGATGATCACAATTTATCAACTGATATTTATCAGCATGTTATATTTTTTTATGTCATTGTGATCACAATCAGCCATTGTCATGGTCCTTTCAGTGAAAAATAGCCCTATTTTTAACATGTGCCAGACCTGTTTTACTGATCACAATCTAAATTCTTGATATTTAAAGAGATACTAAACATGCATATATATATATATATATATATATATATATATATTTCATGTACCTACCTCTAATTGTGGGCTCTGCCATTATAGAACTCAGGTTCATGAAACTTTAATTTTGACTAGACTATCCCTTTAAGATTGAAGACGCAGCCTGCTTCAGCCTCTCCCTTCTCTGAACTTCACAATTTCAAGATACACAGCGGCGCAACCTCAGGGGAAGAAAAATCCACAATAGTGTAATACAGCAAATACAGGTGCATTAAATGGGAGGTACTTCCAGACAATGGGGACAATTCATTGTGATGCAGCTGTTTCCACGCGAGCCTTTAGGCTCGCTGAAAGCAGGAGTTAAGAAGCAGCAGTCTTAAAGGCGGCAGTCAGCAATCCACCCGATCGCATACGATCGGCTTGATTGACAACCCCTGCTAGCGGCCAATTGGCCACAAATCTGCAGGGGGCGGCATTGCACAAGTAGTTCACCAGAACTGCTTGTTCAATGATAAATGCCGACAGCGTATGCTGTCGGCATTTATCGATGTGCGGCAGACATGATCCACTACAGAGAATCATGCAGCACAATTTGGGGTCTTTTTTTGGAAATGTTTTTTATCTCTTGAAAAAGACAGTTACATGCTGTTGAAACACGTTGAGAGATTTACAGACTGTAAAAGAAGCCTTTTTATGGATTGATGTTATTAAACTAAAATAATTTTAAAGATGCCACTTGTGATATTTGCATCTGGAGCCTTTTAATAAACGACACAAATAACTTCACATATTGCCTGTGAGTACCTTTTAGTGGACCTGTTCATTTTGCTGAATTACACTGTTGTGGATTCTTCTTCCCCTAAAGGTTTAAAGAGATTGAGAAGGACTTTTTCAAATTTACCTAAGAGGAGGAAAGCACCGATGTGTATCTGCAAAATGATTCAGATAGAGCATTACATTTTAAGAGACTTTCAATCTATTTTGTTTACTTTGCATCGTTTGTTGAAAAGTATACCTAGTAGCAATGCTAACTGGTGATTGGTAGATACACACTTATGCTTATTGTCATTGGCTCACCAGATATATGTTCAGTAAGCTCCCAGTGACCCATTACTGCTCTGGAGCTGACCATAAATATGGTCTTGATCATATGTTATGGTCTAAGCTGACTCTAACTATGGCCTGGATCACAATCTATCATCCAAGGGGCGCTTTTTGAGTTACAGTGATCAAAATTCTGTGTCTTCTGGTTTTTTTCAGACCCAAAAATGTGTTGTCTTACTTTTTTCAGCAACATTTTGCTTTTATCACTATTGCCCCTTAAAGGTGCATTTTGACACATTTTAAAGTATTTCATGATGATTTGGAACAGTTCTATTATGCTGTGTATGCCCAAGACACCTTGAAATAGCCAAATATTTAATTTTAGCTGTAAAATGGTACTTGCAATAACACAATATTCTTATGAATCACCTGTTAATTGATTGATTGAACCTCTGCACTCAATTCCCCAACATGGTAAGTATCCACAAAAATGTACTCCACTTCTGTAAAACCTCACAGCTTTATTAGGCACATAAAAGAAACAAGCAGCATGTTGAGCCCTTAATCGTGCTATAACCATGCTCTACAAATGGAATTTAGAGTGTTTAACACTTGCAAGGTTGGGTTTGGAAGACAAAAGGTTAAATTTACACATGTAAATGAGTATTTCCTTTATACACTGTACAAAGGGATCAGTTGAAAGACCTGTAATGATCTTAACGGGTGTCAAGTGACAATTACATAGAAACATAGAATTTGATGGTAGATAAGAACCAAAAAGGCCCATCAAGTCTACCCATATTACATGTTACTTTTTCCTTAGAATAGCCTTATGCATGTCCCAGGCATTTTTAAATTCCTTTACAGTCTTTGTGTTTACCACCTCAAATAGAAGTTTATTCCATGAATCCACCACCCTTTCTATTCCTAGTTGTCACTCCATGTGTTTTGGGAAGTTGAAAACTCACGTCACTGTTAGCCAAATCCATTTAGGATTATAATCACTTGAAAATCACCAGAAAAATGTTCCTGAAATCGTAAACTCGTAATTGGAACCAGTGTCATAAAGACCATATTGGGGGAAATGACACAACTCACAAGCTGAAAAACAAAAAGTACAGGACATTCATTTAGCAAAAAAAAAATCACATTTGAAAATGCTTTTTTTTCAAAGGCAGTGAAACAATTACTTTTCATTTCTGATAATACTTAGCCGGATTCACTACACAGTTAAATAGGCATTTTACAAGTCATAGACAATTTGGCTGTTCCTCATCTTTAGTATAATATAAATTTCAGATGAATTAGAATTTTCTTCTGTTCTGCACTAGATCTATTGATATACACAGTGCGGGCGTACACTTAAAGCAAAGGATGCATAATTTCCCCATAAAATGCATATATAATGTTATGTATAATAATTATATGAAATAAATGTATATGATAATAGAACTGTACCAATAGCTAGGGAAAGAATAAATTATTATATAGCACAAAAAATCTGCACATTCAGCAAATTCACTTTTCCAGAGAATTTCTCAGCGGTGTTTCCACTGAAGCAGAGAATTCTGGCAAAAAAAGTAAAAGCAAATATACTGTTCTATCTATCTATCTATCTATCTATCTATCTATCTATCTATCTATCTATCTATCTATCTATCTATCTAGTCCACGGATACTGAACCTTTGTAAGTGCACCATATACCAAGCGAGGGTTGTTTGCAAGCGGTTAAATATCTCTCTCTTTCTTGCCCTGTGAGTTTGTGTGGTCCTCTACTTTGTGGCTGGGTTTTTACTGCTCCTAAATGCTTGCACTTCACAATAATAGCACTTACTCTTACTGTCAAGCCTGTGCACAGGATTGAACCCTGGGTCTCTGGGCCTGTGGCTTTTCTCTAAGCCACTGGAGGGCTTTGGCTCAGTTTGATGTTCAGTCTTGCTGCCTGCACTGGCTGGCTCACTGGCTCCTCCTGCCTGCCAGCTGTAGGCAGTTATCTAATCATCCAAGGACTATTTGAGACTGCTGAGCTTTGTATTCATTATCCTGTCATAGAGCTAGGTGGGCTTTTAATCTGTTTTTTTCTACTGGTTCTGCTTCTGGATTCCCCTTTTGTCGTGTTGCATGGTTGGCTGTTTTCTCTGGTATTTTGACCTTCTGTCTGGACTTTACTTTGTTTTTTTTCTGCCTAATTCTGTATTTGTTACTGAACTCGCTGTTGTGCACCTCTCCATAACCTATTATTAGCCCAGGTGTGGGCCCACAGTTTGAACCAGGCATGGGCCATTTTCTAACCCAGACTGGGCCTTTGTCCAACACTCAGGGGCTCACAGACTGTAAGGTGGAAACCATGTTTCCTGTCAAGTGCTTGTCTTTATCCTGTCACTGCCAAGTACTTCCTGAGGTCACCGTTTAACAAAACTGTCCTCCAGTTCAGTCAATTCTTATATCAGACGTAACTTCTAGCAGTATTACTCACCTGCCTTTATTATTACTGCCTTTTCTGTTGTACTACAGAACTTTCTTTATAAAATCAGTCAAAATCCTAAGCAGTAGTCAAGTTAAAAGCTAAACAGAACTTCAAGTCAGTTCACACCTCACAAATCAAACTCCTAACACCTGAACCTATCACAAACGTGTCACTTACAGTTGACCGGGGCAGATCTAGTAGAATAAATTTCACAAGGCTTCATATGACAGAGCCACATTTAAAGTCGCTTAAGTACGACCCACTGTACTGCCAATGGTTGTCTATGGAGATTCCATGGCTATGTGCTGAATTTTATGCACCTGTGAGCAATGGATGTGGCTGAAACACCTGAACACAATTATTATGGCTATCTGTGAATTATGTTCTGGGAAATATAAAGCCATTTGCTGAATGACATGGCTGTTATCGGCCTAAAGAACTTACAATCTTATGTAACTTTTCCTCAAGTTCCCTTGAGAACTTACAGATTGGGTAATTTATATTGTAAAATCAATCATTCAGCAAAGTAACATTTCTCTGAGAGCTAATTACAACTGGATTAGATACAATTCTATCCTACGCAGTGATTTACTGTAATCCCAGGCTTGGAGACAACAGTGTCTAATGATTTGAGCAAAATGTGGGAACTGGGCAGCTGCCACTAAACCGTTCTTGTAGGGCTATGGGAGATATTTGCTGCATCCCTAGGAACCATATCACAGCTCATATTACTTTTGGGCTCAGCATGAAACAAATTAGATTAAAGTGAATGTAAATTTTTATGCTAAAGTGCCCGGTTTTTAAAAATTTGATTAAAAATAGGGGCACTTTAATTCATCAAAATTTACATTTCACTCGTTGTGAAAAAATACTTACCTTTTAATCTTGACAGCCGCTCCAGCTTCCTCTGGTCGTTGCAAGCCATTTCTGACGTCAGAAATGATGGATGGGTCATCCTCCAATTACAGCTCCTCCCCCCTGGGGGAATCAGTGTCTGATTCAACGCAGTGATTGGAGGAAGCCAGATTCCTCATTTTAGACCCAAGAAGAGGCTTCTGTGATGGGTGGAGGAAGCTGGAGTGGCTGTCAAGATTAAAAGGTAAGTTTTTTTCACAACATGAGTGAAATGTAAATTTTTATGAATTAAAGTGCCCCTGTTTTTAATAAAAAATTTTAAAAACGGGCACTTTAGCATCAAAATTGACATTCACTGTAATCAGATTTCACAGCAGATCTGCTACTAATGAACACTGCATTGCAAAAGAAAAGTTTTGAAATCAATTAAAGGAGCACTAAATGCAGTAGGATTGCATAATTAACAAATGCATAATAAAAAAACACCAATTTAACACATAGGGGCCGATTTATCAACCTTCTGTCCAACATGATCCGTTCAGCGGATCATGGCCGAGAGACATCGCTGAATTCAGAGAGCAATACGCTCGCTGTATTCAGCATTGCACCAGCAGCTCTTGTGAACTGCCGGTGCAACGCCGCCCCCTGCAGATTCCCGGCCAATCGGCCGCTAGCACGGGGTGTCAATCAACCCGATTGTATTCGATCGTGTTGATTTCCTGCAATGTCTGTCCGCTTGAAGGCTCGCCAGAAACACGGGCCCTCAAGTTCCATACGGAGCTTGATAAATAAGCTGTAGATTTTTTTTTTCTGACAAATGTATTTTTCTCCCATTTTCCGGCCCCTTCTATCATGTGACAGGCATCAGCCAATCACAGAGTAGTATACATATATCCTGTGAGCTTGTGCACATGCTCAGTAGGATCTTAATTCCCAGAAAGTGTGAATATAAAAAGTCTCTGGAAAAAATGTATAATGGAAATAAATTGGAAAGTGCCTTAAAACTACATCTTCTCTCTGAATCATAAAAGTTTATTTTGACTTGAGTGTCCCTTTAACGCTATCATTCTGTTAAGGTTTTGCAAATCTCTAACAGTTCTAGTATACACTTCCTAGTGGAATCCATGTTCGTGGTCTACTATGATTGAAGGGCAGTGGTAAATAAGCACTTGCTCTGATCAATCATTGTGTGAAATGTTGCAGGGTCAGCCAATGCTAACATTCTTTAGTATGATGAAGGCCCCCATCCTCTATAGAGGAGGTGCAACAACACACACACAAAGGTATTAAACAAACAATAATTATGAATGTATAGTGCATTGTTGTTTAAGTTTACTTAAAAAATGGAAATTAAACTCAATTTTTTTTCTTTCAGGTTTCAGATAGAGCAGACAATTTTACTCTATTTACTTCTATTATCAAAAAATTATATTATCACATTTTCTTTGTTCTTTTGATATCTTTTTTTGAAAAGCAGGGAGCTAATCTCAGGAGTGTGCATGTGTCTGGAACACTCGTGAAGCAGCAATTTTGCAAGAACACTAGATGGCAACACTATTTCCTGTCATGTAGTGCTCCAGACGCCTCTTCAACAAAGAATAACACGGGAAGGAAGCAAATCTGATAATAAAAGCAAACTGGAAACTTTTTATAAATGAGATGCTCTGTCTGAATCACAAAATAACATTTCCAGGTTTCATATCCCTTTTATTTAAACATTTTAGGGGCTCTTTGGGGAATCTCTATGTTAAGCACTTTACATTATGGATGTGCATTCAGAGTATTCAGGCCGATTTGAATGCCGGAGTTGGCGGCCGCATTTGGTCATTTTCAGAGCCGTATTTATTCTTGTGAAAGTGCAACATTCTAGCATATCTGTGCAAATATAGATCTTAGTGTATCACAAGAAATAAACCCAGCTCTGGAAATTGCAGAATGTAGCTGGCAGCCTCCATCTTTGGCGAATACTCTGAATGCACAAACGTTTAGAATGGTTTGTGAGATAGGAATGCAGTGGAACCATTTCTGGCTGTTAAGAGGTTAACCATTTTATCCCTGACTGTACTAGATGGCCGCTTTGAAATTTTATTAAATAACTTATGGGAGGGGGGGGCAACATTAATTTATTTGTCTGAATTTTCTTATCCATCCTATTCGCTTTGTTATAATCTCCACTGCTGACACTTAACATTATCAATGTTTATGGGTCTGCTGATGCACCCTGTAGATTCTTTACATATAGGAAGTTATGGATAAGACTGACTTGCTTTAATTCATGTTGGGGGTGTAACACAGTATTAAAGAACCATTAAATACAGATCAAGTGCATAATCAACAAATGCATATTAAAAATTAATAATAAAAGCACTTAGGGCCTGATATCCAAGACTTCGCCAGAATTTAGAGAAATCACACAAAGGGCCAGATTACTATGACTACAGCATCTCGCTGAAACGCGTAAGCCATGCTTATCAATCAACCTTCATCCTCTTGTGTGTGTATCTCCTGTTTTTACGTTGAAAAATAGAAATAAAAGTGGTTTTATTTAATTGGAATGCTTGAGCTTACCTTCTTTTTATAAACTCTTAATATGTGTATATATACATATTATCACATAAATATATATGTATATCAGCATATACATATATATATTTATAGTTGCTGCCATCGCTGCCCGACTTACCCCCTTCGCTGGAGCATAAGTTCTGATGCTGTCTCTGATTCCGTCCTAGCAATGCAAACGTGAAGTTGCGTTCGCATTGCTGTTAGCTTGTAATACCAGCGCAGATTATCGTGCGCTAGTATTTCAAAGGGGAGTGCATATATTGCTTTCATGAAATCTACAGATAGCGCTCCACTTGTAATGTAGCCCGAAGTATAGGGGCTATCTGTTGTGCACATTTGTGGCATATTGTGTTACAGTAAAAACAAGTTCTAAGCTATCAAATCTCTACTTAAGAATGAATCCAGGTGCTAAGACACTCTGTTTTTTCTTTGTGCGGTTACACATGGGGAACACACTTCATTTTACCCTGATTGATTGTTTGTGGTTGGTTATGGTTCAGCTATATCACATTTCCTTTAAAATAAAATAGAAGAGGTATTGATTCAGGTTGATACATATCAGGCAATCTGATCTTCTCACTTGACTCTCTGTTTTCTTCTTTATTTGTATAACAGATGACATTGCACAATGGGCAGTGGTGTAATTAGGTTTGGTGCTGCCATAGGCACTGAGAAATCTGCTACCTCGCAGCAACTCCAACAATTTTAGCTGATGCCATAAGTACCAAGGAACTTTTAACTTATTTGCTACCACTCCATTTAAACATAAATAGAACCTTTGTTTTTTTTATTTACCTATCAAAACTATATATACTGTATATATTTGTGTTTGTGTGTGTGTGTGTGTATATACAAAATAACCCTTGTGCAGTCATAATACAAATGGTTTTAAAAACTTCTCTGGGATCCACTTTGTTCAGAAATAGTAATAATAATTTATAATAATAATTTGCGATTTATATAGCGCTTTTCTCCCTGTGAGACTCAAAGCACTTTACAAATATACCTACATAAGACATAAAAGTTGACTGAATGCCTGATGGAAGAGGTGGGTCTTTAGCGTTCTTTTAAAAGTCTGTAAGGACGGTGCCTCTCTGATTGCACACGGTAAAGAGTTCCGGAAAGTAGGGGCAGCGTAGCAGAATGCTCTGGAGCCTAAGTTTGTCCTTATTCTTGGCACTGAGAGGAGGGATGTGTTGGCTGACCTAAGTGAACGGGATGGGATGTAGGGTGTCAGGAGCTCTTTCAGGTACTATGGGCCCTGGTTGTTTAAGGCTTTGAAGGTCAGCAGGCCAATTTTAAAATATGTTCGCCATTTAATTGGAAGCCAATGCAGGGAGTGGAGAACAGGTGTTATGTGGCAGGAGCGAGTTTGATTGGTCAATAGTCTGGCTGCTGCGTTTTGTACTGTCTGAAGGCGATGGAGTTCTTTTTTTGGGAGGCCCAAGTAAAGTGCATTGCAGTAATCTAGCCTAGAGGATACAAATGCATGAATTAATGTGGGCATATCATCCGGGGGAATTAAGTGTTGTATCCTGGCTATGTTTTTCAGATGAGAGTAGGCAGATTTTATTAAGGAGGAAATCCGCTGTTTAAAAGATAGTCCAGCATCAATCAGCACTCGGAGGTTTCGTACCTTTGCTGAACTAACAAGTTCAGAGCCTCCAAGCTCCAGGCCAGTTGGGTAATCATGGGATATTTTTGATGCTCTGGGTCCCCTCACCAAGAGTAACTCTGTTTTGTCCGGGTTCACTTTGAGACAGCTAGCATTCATCCATTCTATGAGGTCTGTTAAGCAACTGTTTGTGCGGCATGCTGGGTCTGTAGTATCTGGAGCAAAAGGAGAAGTAGAGTTGTGTGTCATCAGCGTAACAATGATACCTTAGGCGCTGTCGGTTAATGATGTCCCTCAGTGGTAGTAAGTAAATTGTGAATAGCATGGGAGACAGGATAGATCCTTGTGGAACTCCGCAGGCCAGTTCTGTTGGTGCTGATGAGCTTGATCCTGATATTACTCTCTGTGATCTACCAGCGATGAAAGATTTAAACCAGTTAAGGACTGTGCCTCCTAGACCACAGATGTACTGCAAGCGCTCTATTAGAATCCTATGGTCAATGGTGTCAAATGCAGCTGAGAGATCCAGGAGGATTAGAATGGAGTAATCACCTTTGTCTCTTGCCATGAGGAGATCATGATATTCCTAGCAGTGAAGGGGTTAATCAGTTGTTAAGGGTTATATTTATTTTTGTGCAGGTTACCCTCCCACCTGACATTTCCCACTTTCCTAAAACCCTTATGAACTGCAATATCCCCCCCACACACACACACACAGTTTACCATATCTTAGAAAATGGCAAACAGTCTCCAGTACCCAGTGATTTTTATATATATATATATATATATATATATATATATATATATATATATATATATATATATGTATACTTTTATTTTTTTTGATAGTTTAGTGATCCCACCCCACAGCCCACCTCCTTGTTTCCTCTTCCCAAACAGCTCTTAAACCCTCACCCTTCCACTTTTCACCTCCATTTTGGTTCTGGCAGCCAGTCTTTTTTTTGTTCTGTAGTGTAGGGTTCCCCCTCACCACCTCCCTCTCCAATAACCACCTTTCTGTAGTAAAGGTACCCACATTCCTCTTCTAGCCAGTATAGGGACCCATCACTCCCTCTCCCCTTACAAATACTATTTTGTAGAGTAGCAACCCACCTCTGCCTCCCTCCTCCAGTGATGGGCCACCCACCTGCCTCATTCATTCCCTCACAAACCACCCACGGGCACCACCCCAATGAAACAGAAAGTACCTGTATCTGCAATCTGGAATCATGGTAAGGGAGCATCATCAGTGTTGCCTTACCATATGAAGGCATATGCAATCTAACCTCTCGGTAGAGGCTCCTGCTGCCATAGATGACAGTGAAATTACAGCCCGTGCCACAGTGTTGGACGTTGGTACTACATCAGTACAGTACACTGGGCAAAATACCATGTGATGTAGTACTTATGTCCATATAGTGCAAGAGCTTAAAGGGACAGTCCGGTCAAAAATATAAATGCACATAGATGAATTACATCTTTGAATATAAACATATTTGCAATATACATGTATTGGCAAAAATGCTTGTAGTAAAATGTATCACTGTTTTATTGTTAATACTTTTTCTGTGCATGTGAAGCATTGCTTGATATTGTCAGTTCACCAGCATTTTAATTACTGCAGCTGCTCAGAGCACCATTAGGGCAAGAGCAGGAGCTGTAAGAATTATTATTTTAATTATAAGTATTATATGCCTTGATAAGAGACAGATATTCAATCTGGGTTATCTAACAGATTAAAATAAAACTCATATTTTATCAAATCTATGTATTAAGTATCACAAGTGAAGATTACTACATACCCTGAGATCTAGAGGTACCAGATAACAACTTTTTAGTGTCAGCTCACTATATTTATAGACATCTGAGACCAATCAGCTTAGTCCATACCATAAGTGAAAGGCTAGATATATATAGCTTAACATCCTTATAAGACTTCGTATAGATAATATTTTAACTTTGCTCATGTGCAGTTTCATAGTAATTTAATAATAATGTGTCTCTAGCAGTAAGTAGTGTTTTGATTGACAAGAGCAACTGAATATACATGTTCCATTTCTAAATGTAATGCCCTTGAAAAGGATTAACCAATTGCTACTGGAATCCTGACTAATCCTATCTCTTTTAATTACATTTATAACTCTACATTCCCATATTCTATATTTTATAACTCCACAACAAGCACCTTAGGCTCTCTGAGCAAGGGCTGGGTTTAAAATGCTGGTGCACGGTGCATACCTAAATACACCTTTGAAACAGCTATAGCTTTTATTAGAAGCATTTTTGCTAATATACATATATATATATATATATATAGCTCTACAAATACGTGATAATAATAATAATAATAATAATAATATATATATAGCTCTACAAATACGTGATAATAATAATAATAATAATAATATATATATATAGCTCTATAAATACCTGATAATAATAATAATATATATATATATATATAGCTCTATAAATACCTGATAATAATAATAATAATAATAATAATATATATATATATATATATATATAGCTCTACAAATACCTGATAATAATAATAATAATAATAATAATAATATATATATATATATATATATATATATATATATATATATAGCTCTATAAATACCTGATGATAATAATAATAATAATATATATATATATATATATATATATATATATATATATATATATATACAGGGAGTGCAGAATTATTAGGCAAGTTGTATTTTTGAGGATTAATTTTATTATTGAACAACAACCATGTTCTCAATGAACCCAAAAAACTCATTAATATCAAAGCTGAATATTTTTGGAAGTAGTTTTTAGTTTGTTTTTAGTTTTAGCTATTTTAGGGGGATATCTGTGTGTGCAGGTGACTATTACTGTGCATAATTATTAGGCAACTTAACAAAAAACAAATATATACCCATTTCAATTATTTATTTTTACCAGTGAAACCAATATAACATCTCAACATTCACAAATATACATTTCTGACATTCAAAAACAAAACAAAAACAAATCAGTGACCAATATAGCCACCTTTCTTTGCAAGGACACTCAAAAGCCTGCCATCCATGGATTCTGTCAGTGTTTTGATCTGTTCACCATCAACATTGCGTGCAGCAGCAACCACAGCCTCCCAGACACTGTTCAGAGAGGTGTACTGTTTTCCCTCCTTGTAAATCTCACATTTGATGATGGACCACAGGTTCTCAATGGGGTTCAGATCAGGTGAACAAGGAGGCCATGTCATTAGATTTTCTTCTTTTATACCCTTTCTTGCCAGCCACGCTGTGGAGTACTTGGACGCGTGTGATGGAGCATTGTCCTGCATGAAAATCATGTTTTTCTTGAAGGATGCAGACTTCTTCCTGTACCACTGCTTGAAGAAGGTGTCTTCCAGAAACTGGCAGTAGGACTGGGAGTTGAGCTTGACTCCATCCTCAACCCGAAAAGGCCCCACAAGCTCATCTTTGATGATACCAGCCCAAACCAGTACTCCACCTCCATCTTGCTGGCGTCTGAGTCGGACTGGAGCTCTCTGCCCTTTACCAATCCAGCCACTGGCACATCCATCTGGCCCATCAAGACTCACTCTCATTTCATCAGTCCATAAAACCTTAGAAAAATCAGTCTTGAGATATTTCTTGGCCCAGTCTTGATGTTTCAGCTTGTGTGTCTTGTTCAGTGGTGGTCATCTTTCAGCCTTTCTTACCTTGGCCATGTCTCTGAGTATTGCACACCTTGTGCTTTTGGGCACTCCAGTGATGTTGCAGCTCTGAAATATGGCCAAACTGGTGGCAAGTGGCATCTTGGCAGCTGCACGCTTGACTTTTCTCAGTTCATGGGCAGTTATTTTGCGCCTTGGTTTTTCCACACGCTTCTTGCGACCCTGTTGACTATTTTGAATGAAACGCTTGATTGTTCGATGATCACGCTTCAGAAGCTTTGCAATTTTAAGAGTGCTGCATGCCTCTGCAAGATATCTCACTATTTTTAACTTTTCTGAGCCTGTCAAGTCCTTCTTTTGACCCATTTTGCCAAAGGAAAGGAAGTTGCCTAATAATTATGCACACCTGATATAGGGTGTTGATGTCATTAGACCACACCCCTTCTCATTACAGAGATGTACATCACCTAATATGCTTAATTGGTATTAGGCTTTCAAGCCTATACAGCTTGGAGTAAGACAACATGCATAAAGAGGATGATGTGGTCAAAATACTCATTTGCCTAATAATTCTGCACTCCCTGTATATATATATATATATATATATATATATATATATACTGTATATATAAAAAAAATGCTTCTATTCAAAACTGAGTTGCTCCATGTGGATTCCAATTTTGTCTGTAATGTCCTTTCAATAACTAAGACATTTGAAGAGAACAGGAGTGAGTAAACTTCGTGCCATAGAGCCACGCTTCAATATTTGCTGACTTCCTATAAGCTGCTGCATTAGGCACAGAGTTAGCTCGCCTAAGCTAAATAACGTCTTGGTACTGGACTTGTGAAGATATATCCTCTATTTAGCAGAGGTAAACCCTGGTATTTTACTGAAAGATACTGATCACAGTGTGGGCTTAAAGTGATACAATAAAGCCAGCAGTGCAGATGTCACATGTTATAAATCAGGGTTAGGCTATAGGTATATACAAGTTACAGCACCAGACACTTTACAATGCAGAGTTACCTGTCAAGAGCATATAGAGCAATCAATGGCTAAAGACGTTCTGTGGTCGGCACCTAGGGCTGTTTTTGTAACAATGTATATATTTGCTTATTTTTTAAGAACATTGTGCTTATTTTCAGACTACTAACCAAGCCCCACAGTGTCAGATGTATACTTGCATTTACAGACTCCTGCTGCTCCTGTTTATATTATCTGTCTTTTCATATGCAAGGGAGGGGGAGTGTCTGTTGTTCTTGTTTTCCAAGCCCCTTCTACTGGGTGTCCCAGTCTAACCTCAACAACAGTGCTGAACTGGGAGCTTCTAAGTACATTTTTAAAGGTTTTTTTTCTTGCATTTTTAGATCAGTATCTGTGCATATTCATCTTTATAATAGTGTCTATTACACGCAGTTATATGAAAATTGGTGTATACTGTCCCTTTAAACAAGCCTTTATTAACACACTTTAAAGGGCTATGAAAGCAATATTTTTTTACGTGATTCAGACAGGACATACAATTTTTTTTTTTTCCCAATTTACATCTATTATGAAATTTACTTATTTCTTATACTATTCTAGGAAGGTAGCCTGCACATTCCTGGGGCCTTACATGACAGGAAACATACAATTTTTTTTTTTCCCAATTTACATCTATTATGAAATTTACTTATTTCTTATACTATTCTAGGAAGGTAGCCTGCACATTCCTGGGGCCTTACATGACAGGAAACACTGCTGCCACCTAGTGTTCTTGGAAATGTATAAAATAGTTTTAAAACTGCTGCCATACATTGCTCCAGCGTAAATGCAGTTTTCTTACATTTAAATTTTCTTAAAGGGACATGAAACCCAACTTTTTTCTTTTATAATTCAGATAGAGAATACAATTTTAAACATTTCAATGTACTTCTATTATGTAATTTGCTTCATTCTTTAGATATAGTTTGTTGATGAAATAGCAATGCACATACTGTAGGTGAGCCAATCACACAAGGCATCTATGTGAAGCCACCAATCAGCAGCTACCGAGCCTGTTTGATATGCTTTTCAACAAAAGAGATCAAGAGAATGGAGCAAATTAGATAATAGAAGTAAATTGGAAATGGTTATATGTTATGTATTATAAATATAGTGGAGGGAAAAATATGGTCTATTAATGCCCCATAAGCTTAATACATTTCCAACATAATTGGGAAATAACCCAAAATAGGAAAGAGTGAAATAACACTGAAATGACATTGCTAAAATATTCTATTAATAAGAGCAAAATAAAGGGATGGCTGGTCTTACAGAGCGCCTGATGCACATTTTGCCGTTAATCAGCTTTCTCAAAGGCTAACCCGACTTGGGGAAGCCCTCCTACCTAAAAGTAATTCATTATCCAATCAGGGTGAGTAAAGTTACACACCCCTGATACGAACCTATCACACTGTCCTCATCGGATTGGATAGATGCCTACCACGTGACTTAGCTATTAGTGTGACGTATTAGGAGGATCTGATTCTCGATCAGTGTTTATACAAATGCCGTTGTACATAAACTGTACCTGAAATAAAGCGGTATATAGGTGAAGAACTTATTTGTTACAAATCCATTGATTACTCCCAAATAAAGTTGATTTTATAAGAGGGAAAGGTAACTACCAAAAAAAACAACTGTTATTCATATTATAGAAGGTGAATGTGAGCATCACAATATGAGTAAATTTGCAAATATTGGCCTAGATTACGAGTCTTGCGTTAGGGTTAAAAAGCAGTGTTGAGAGGTCCGAACGCTGCTTTTTAACGCCCGCTGATATTACGAGTCTTGCAGGTACAGGTGTACCACTCACTTATTTGGCCAGACTCGGAAATGCCGCAAATCCACTTACGTCAATTGCGTATCCTATTTTTTCAATGGTACTTGCATAGCACTAATCCCTTGAAGATCACCTTACCGGGAGACGTCTTCACTAAACCAGGCCGAAGTCCTCAACGAAGCCGGGAGAAGTCTTCATCCAACCGGGCAGAAGTGGTCCTCCAGACGGGCAGAAGTCTTCATCCAGACGGCATCTTCTACCTTCATCCATCCGGCGCGGAGCAGGTCCATCTTCAAGACATCCGACGCGGAGCATCCTCTTCTATCCACGGCTACGACTGAATGAAGGTTCCTTTAAATGACATCATCCAAGATGGGGTCCCTTCAATTCCGATTGGCTGATAGAATTCTATCAGCCAATCGGAATTAAGGTAAAAAAAATCCTATTGGCTGATCCAATCAGCAAATAGGATTGAGCTGGCATTCTATTGGCTGTTCCAATCAGCCAATAGAATGCCAGCTAAATCCTATTGGCTGATTGGGTGAAGATATCTCCCGGTAAGGTGATCTTCAAGGTGTTAGTGTCAGGGTTTTTTAAGGGGGCATTGGGTGGGTTTTAGAGTAGGGTTGGTTGTGTGGGTGGTGGGTTTTAATGTTGGGGGGGATTTGTAATTTTTTTTACAGCTGATTACTTTGGGGCAATGCCCCGCAAAAAGCCCTTTTAAGTGCTATTTGTAATTTAGTGTAGGGTAGGGCTTTTTTTATTTTGGGGGGCCTTTTTATTTTGTTAGGGGGATTAGAGTAGGTGTAATTAGTTTAAAAATCTTGTAATTATTTTATTATTTTCTGTAATTTAGTGGGTTTTTTCCGTACTTTAGATAATTTAATTTAATTTAATTGTAATTAATTGTATTTAATTTAGGTAATTAATTTAATTGTAGTGTAGTGTTAGGTGTAATTGTAACTTAGGTTAGGTTTTATTTTATAGGTAAATTTGTCAGGTAGTTATTAAATAGTTAATAACTATTTAGTAACTATTCTACCTAGTTAAAATAAATACAAACTTGCCTGTAAAATAAAAATAAACCCTAAGCTAGCTACAATGTAACTATTAGTTACATTGTAGCTAGCTTAGGGTTTATTTTATAGGTAAGTATTTATTTAGTTTTAAATACGAATAATTTAGTTAATTGTAGTAATTTTATTTAATTTCTTTTAATTATATTTGTTAGGGGGTGTTAGGGTTAGGGTTAGACTTAGGGGTTAATAACTTTATTATAGTGGCGGCGACATTAGGGGCAGCAGATTAGGGGTTAATAAATGTTGGTAGGTTGCGGCGACATTGGGGCAGAAGATTAGGGGTTAATAAATATAATGTAGGTGTCGGCGATGTTGGGGGCAGCAGATTAGGGGTTCATAAGTGTAATGTAGGTGGCGGCGGGGTCCGGGGCGGCAGATTAGGGGTTAATAATATAATGCAGGTGTCGGCGATGTCCGGCGGCAGATTAGGGGTTAATAAGTGTAAGATTAGGGGTGTTTAGACTCAGGGTTCATGTTAGGGTGTTAGTTGTAGACATAAATGTATTTTCCCCATAGGAATCAATGGGGCTGCATTAGGAGCTGAACGCTGCTTTTTTGCAGGTGTTAGGTTTTTTTCATCCGGCTCTCCCCCATTGATTCCTATGGGGAAATTGTGCACGAGCACGTTTTACCAGCTCACCGCTAACGTAAGCAGCGCTGGTATTGAGGTGAGATGTGGAGCAAAATTTTGCTCTCCACTCACTTTTTTACGGCTAACGCCGGGTTTGTAAAAACCCGTAATACCAGCACTGTCTATAAGTGAGCGGTGAGCATAAACTGCTCGTTAGCACTGCACAGCCTCTAACGCAAAACTCGTAATCTAGGCAATTGTTAATACAATAATATTTGCATGTTCAGACTAAAACACATATTAATCCTATACTATCACATCCATAAGGGGTTGCCATACATTACTGATGTAATTAATTAAAAAAGTACATAAAAGATGGTGCATATCTGATATACATTATAATTCAAACCATTTATAGTGGGGGGGGGGAAACGGAGAAATCTTCTCATATTTGTAAACCAAGATAATGTAGTTGTGATCATATATATTCATATCCCTAGTTTCAATACCATATATGCCGAGTGATCTAATTATATCTACAAATTTACAGGGATCAATAATACATTAGTATTGACTGATTCAAAAAGATCCAACAGAATATTTAAACATTATTGTAAGAACAATATATATAGTCGGAAAGATTATTATCACAGTTACATAGAAAATTACAAGCGGTCCATTAAGTGGATCCCACTGATGAGCCGAAATAAGAATTTTTTTTCTGTGAAAACTAGTAATGTAGAGGGACATATGTCACTCTATTAGATATGATATTTATAAAGCAGATCAGTTAGGAGCTAGTAATGACTATTTATAACTATTTAAGGTTTTATTCCCAAGAATAGTATGAGAATAAATATGTCCAATAGTCCCTCAGTCCGGGATATGTTCATAAACTAATATTGGAAAGTGGACAGAACCATATAGAGCAAGATCCAGATGGTATGTAGTATCAGATCAAGTAACCAAAACACTGTGTGAAGCAGTCAGGAAAATACTGACCCCTATATAACTAGATTAGCAATAAAATACAGTGACATTTAAATCTGTAATAAATGTTATGCTGATATAATAAAATCAAACTTGATACGAATTTGATTATCTAGCATGATTATTAATGTTTGTATCTTGTGTTATAAGAAAGAACCATATCCAACTTGCTCATTTAGGCTCCCAGGTGTAAGAGTATTTAGCCAGAATATCCATCTGCATTCTGCTTGCAATAGCATAGTCTCAATATCTCCACCTCTTATACCTGGTTTGATCACCTGGAGGACTGAGACTTTTAAGTCTGGTTTAGTCCCATGTTTCTTGAGGTAGTATCGGGCAACAGGAGTCAAGTTTTTGTCCTTTTTCTTGTCATTTTCACAATTTTTTATTCTGTTTATATGCTCTCCTAATCTTATTCGGAGTTCACGTGTAGTGATCCCTATGTTTCTTTTCCCACATCCACAAAGGAGACAGTACACTACATTTCTAGTCCTACAATTTGCAAAACCAAACATTCTATTAGTTCCACCTGTGAGTGTCACGTATTCTCTCTCATTGTGGATATATCTGCAGAAACTACATGAGCCACACGTATAAGTACCACAAATGTTTCTATTGCTTGTTTTCTTCCTGATAAAATGGCTCCTGACTAGCTGATTTTATCACCAACAAACTGAGATAGGTCTTTATCCGATTTCAAAATTCCAGCATGAAGATTTAGTATACCACTTATAGTTTGATGATCTGCATTAAATGTGGTAACAAATCTTACTTTTGCCATCAACGGTATTAGTTCTCTTTTTGGGAAATAAAAGTTGATCCCTAGGGGTTCTCTTTGCTCTTTGGAAAGCTTTCCGGATTATTTGTCGTGTATAGCCTCTTTCCTTGAGGCGTATTTTGAGTTCTTTTGCTCTCTCATAGAAGACGGTGTCATCTGTGCAGTTCCTCCTTATTCTGAGGAATTCTCCTGTCGGAATTGCTTTTTTTGTTTGCCAGGTATGGCAACTATTGAACTGTAATAATTAATTGGTTGCTGTATCTTTCCTGTAAAGATCGGTCTTCAATTTGTTGCAGTCATCTTTGTAAATTATTACATCCAGAAATTCAACTTTTTCTTTACTCAAGTTGTATGTGAGTCTCAAATTCAAATCATTATTATTTAGAACTGTTATGAATTCTTTAAATAGAGTCTCACTGTCTGTCCAAATTATAAACAGATCGTCTATATATCTACACCAAAGATTTATATGTTTGGCATAATAGAACAAGTCTTCGTCAAACACAATTTCCCTCTCCAATCAGCCTAAATAAATATTGGCATGTGTGGGAGCGCATGACGAGCCCATTGCAGTGCCCTGAATTTGTAGATATAAATTGTCATTGAAAACAAAATAATTGTGTTTCAGAACAAAGTTGATTATGGTTAGTATGAACTCATTACGTTTCTGTTTTTCCGTGGACTCCATATTAAGAATGTAGTGTACTGCTGCACAACCTTTATCATGCTTGATTGAAGTGTAAAGAGATTCTATGTCACATGTAATAAGTATGTCATCAGTTTCTACTGATAGTTTATTAATCTTACTCAAGATATCCATGGTATCTCTAATGAATGATGGACGTGACCAAACTATATCGCGTAAGTATAGGTCCAAAAATCTGCTTGCCTGTTCACATAAACTGCCAATACTCGAGACAATTGGTCTCACAGGTGGTTTGTTTTTGTTCTTGTGAACTTTAGGTAAGAGATATAATGTGGATACTTTTGGATTGTTTACTTGTAAGAAAAGCTATTCTTTTTGGCTAATTAGATCTTCCATTTTGGTTTTATCAATCATGGCGTTATATTCAGTCAGAAATTGGGCAGTGGGATTAGAGAATAAATGTTTATAGCATTCCTTATCCATAAGTTGTCTTTTTGCTTCTAAAATATAATGCTCTTTCTCCCAAATGACAATGTTACCACCCTTATCTAAAGATTTTACTAGAATGTCATTCCATGAATAAATCTCATTCAAGGCTTCAGCTTCATCTTTACTTATATTGGAAATTTTAGTTTCCTTGATTTTTCGAAAATCCTTCATAACCACTTTTAGAAATACTTCAATTTGAGGGATTTTTTTCAAAGGGGGCATGAATTTGGATTTTGTTTTGAGTTTCTTATCTAAGAAGATTTCAGGCTTAGGGGAGCTAAATACCTCACTTTCATTCCAAAATTCTATTAAGGTTTCAAGAGTTCTCAACTCATCATTAGCACTGTCCCCATGTGTACTGTAAATCTTCTTGAGCGCTAATTTTCTACAAAATAAATGTAGGTCTTTGATTAGCTCCAATTTGTCCAAATTAGGTGTAGGTGAAAAAGACAGTCCTTTTGATAACATATGTAAGTGTTCGGGAGTTAGGGTTCTCTTAGAGAGATTAATTACTTGTAGTTTATTATCGTTCTCTTTTACCACTTGGGTCGTTTGCCCCAATCCTCCCTCCTCCTGTATTGACTGTCTGTCCTGTATCCCCACCTGGACCTGTTTTGCAGAGTCCAGTCTCCCCCCTTTGCCCCTCCTTGTTGGTCTCTGGTATCTTTGTCGAGTTGATCGGAATTCCTGCCTAAAAAACTATTGCCTGTTGGTTTATTGCTACCATTGTCAGAGTCACTGTCTTCCAAAGCTGATGACTCACAATCAGACTGTGACATAGTTTTAGATAGGGGAATGCTATTCAGTGGTCTGCATCTGGGCTGTTTATCGTCCCACGTGAATATTCTGCCTTTCTCAAAATTAGTTTGTATGATTTATTTTTCTCTATTATCTAGCTTGTCCCTTAATTCTTTATATGCTTCTTTAAATTTATCTAGGTTCTCAAATGTTTGTAATTTAACAGTATATACCGCTATCTCATCGTCAAATTCTGTCATGACTTCTGTTTCATAGTCTGATAGTATCGCCACCAGAATCTCTGAGCAGTTAATTAATTCCTGTTCCCATCTGTCTTTATAAGAATCTATAAGAATCTATATGGAAAGCAAAAGTCCCTACTTTTGCTTTCCATATAGATTCTTATAAATTCTTATAAAAAAATCTTATAAAGCTAAGTATATGTACCAAGTATATGTGCCAAGTATAGGTGCTAAGTATATGTACCAAGTATAGGTGCTAAGTATATGTGCCAAGTATAGGTGCTAAGTATATGTGCCAAGTATAGGTGCTAAGTATATGTGCCAAGTATAGGTGCTAAGTATATGTACCAAGTATAGGTGCTAAGTATATGTACCAAGTATAGGTGCTAAGTATATGTGCCAAGTATAGTTGCTAAGTATATGTACCAAGTATAGGTGCTAAGTATATGTACCAAGTATAGGTGCTAAGTATATGTGCCAAGTATAGTTGCTAAGTATATGTGCCAAGTATAGGTGCTAAGTATATGTACCAAGTATAGGTGCTAAGTATATGTGCCAAGTATAGTTGCTAAGTATATGTACCAAGTATAGGTGCTAAGTATATGTACCAAGTATAGGTGCTAAGTATATGTGCCAAGTATAGTTGCTAAGTATATGTGCCAAGTATAGGTGCTAAGTATATGTACCAAGTATAGGTGCTAAGTATATGTACCAAGTATAGGTGCTAAGTATATGTGCCAAGTATAGTTGCTAAGTATATGTGCCAAGTATAGGTGCTAAGTATATGCACCAAGTATATGCGCCAAGTATAGGTGCTAAGTATATGTACCAAGTATATGCGCCAAGTATATTTGCCAAGTATATTTGCCAAGTATATTTGCCAAGTATATGTGCCAAGTATATGTGCTAAGTATGGCCAGATTACAACTGGAGGACTAAATATCGCTTTTGTGAAAGCACTATTTGCACTCCAGTGGGTAATACCAGTGAACTCTAAATTGCAGTGGTATTTTAAGTTGACAGCAATGTTTGCATTGTTGGTAAGCATTGTATTCACGAAAGCGCGCCTCCATAGGCAGCGAAGAGGGTAAGTACGGCAGCAATATTAAATATATATATATGTATATAATTATATAGATATACAGTATATTTATGTGTCAATATTTGTATATACACATATTAACACATAAATATATATGTATATAAGCATATACATACATATTTCCTGGGAACATACTAGGAACACACAGTTCCCATAGACCACAATGTAAAGGCACTTTTGAGTGCCTTTTTTTTTCTAACACCCACAGCCACCAATTTTAGCCTCCAAAAAGTGCAGTTTTCTTTTCTTTTTTTTTTTTAAATGCTACAATTAAAAAAAAAGAAAAAAAAAAAAGAAAACTAACACTCGTTTTTTTGTGGCATTTAGGACACATTTATAAAATTAACCAGAGATCTGATTGCTTGTTTATTTTTAAGCACTAATTGCAATTGTGATGTAGGTAATTAACATGTCATCCAATAAGCATTGCGTTTGTGTGTAACACAACATCTCATTCATAACCCTTTACCATATTGCTGGTGCTGGCGCTATTCCAAACACCATCCTATTGTATTGAAATAATCATTCCTGAGTATTGATTGTTTGATATTTTCTAGATTCTGGATGTATTTTCATTTGAAGATACACAATTTTTTCTCAAACAAGTCCTCTGTTCTTGGGAGTTGGTATATTTGTCCACTTCTATTTGCTTATTTAAGACCATTCTATAGTCCCTACATATGCGGATCTGACATTACGTTTTTTTTACTGGTACTATGGGTGATACCCACTTACTTCTATGTAATAATTTCCATTTCTTCCAGTTTTTGTAATTCCGTGTCTACTCCAGCTCAGAGTGCAAAAGCTTTAATACATTTTGGCATTGACTCTTCTTTTCATTTACATTTTACAGAGATTCCTTTTAACTATGTCCAATTGATCTTCAAATACTGGAGCACATTTTATTTTTAGAGACACTATACAATATACTATACACTATACATTCTTCTGTTCATTTGTTTTGTTGTTCCCTTTTCTTTAAGTGGTTGCATACCTAAGATTTGGATTCCCTCCCGTTTAAATGACAGATCCCCCTTTCATTAACATATATAAAGGTAACTGTGCTTCCTTTCCATTTATTCTTTCATTTACTTGAGTACAACCAACTAGCTGTTTAGAATAAGTTTGTAAACTAACATTTGTTCCTTTTAGTGGTTTTCTAATGTAATGTTTCCTCTGATTATTTTCATTTATCACAGAAACTGCTGCCCCGTATCTAATTAAATTTCCAAATTCTTATTCTCTATCCTCACAATTTCAGCTAATGATGATCTGTTTGTCTGTAATTTATAAATGGTTACATTTTGTATGGGTTTATTGACTCTTACTTTTAAAACTCTCAATAACACTGCTCCACCGTACATCTCCGACCTAGTATACAGATACTTGCCATTCCGTTCCCTTTGCTCTTCTCATGACCTCCTTCTCTCCTCCTCTCTTGTTACCTCCTCACACTCCCATCTACAAGACTTCTCCAGACTGGCCCCTATGTTGTGGAACTCTCTGCCTCGCTCCACAAGACTCTCCCCTAGTTTTCAAACTTTCAAGCGCTCCCTAAAGACTTTACTGTTCAGGGATGCATATGATATACACTAACATTTTCTTATCTTAGTTCCTCTCCTCCTTTAGTCATCCCCTTGAACCCCCTTAGCATTTAAGTCTACGAGCCTAGCTGCTTTGTAAATCACCTTCATGAGAAATGGTTTACAACAGTGCAACTCTTGGCAGGGCCATCTATTTCTTGGTGTCCCGTAATTGTTACCTTGTATATTAGACCCATGTCTTTAGCACTGCAGAATCTGTTGGCGCTCTACAAATAAATAATAATAATAAAATTGTCATCTGAGTCTTTTTTCTCTACATTATAAGCAGGTTTCTTTTGATAACTTACAGTCATTCACCATATGAGATGACAATCCACACCTATAGCAATGTATATGTTGTTGATGTCTTTCTCTATAATTATTTCTTTTCTTCCTTTATCTATTTTATTTTCTTTCATGTAATTTGCAAGAGTCCATGAGCTAGTGACGTATGGGATATACATTCCTACCAGGAGGGGCAAAGTTTCCCAAACCTCAAAATGCCTATAAATACACCCCTCACCACACCCACAAATCAGTTTTACAAACTTTGCCTCTTATGGAGGTGGAACAACATTAGTAGAGAAATTGTGGTTCCTTCATTATGTCCTAATCCTTAGAATTCTAAGGAGAAATCATTGCATTCTTTGGATGTAGTTAGAGCTTTGAAATATTATGTTGAAGCTACTAAGAATTTCCGAAAGACTTCTAGTCTATTTGTTATCTTTTCCGGTTCTAGGAAAGGTCAGAAGGCCTCTGCCATTTCTTTGGCATCTTGGTTAAAATCTTTAATTCATCATGCCTATGTCGAGTCGGGTAAAACTCCGCCTCAAAGGGTTACGGCTCATTCTACTAGGTCAGTTTCTACTTCCTGGGCGTTTAGGAATGAAGCTTCGGTCGATCAGATTTGCAAAGCAGCAACTTGGTCTTCTTTGCATATTTTTACTAAATTCTACCATTTTGATGTGTTTTCTTCTTCTGAAGCAGTTTTTGGTAGAAAAGTACTTCAGGCAGCTGTTTCAGTTTGATTCTTCTGCTTATAATTTCAGTTTTTTTCATTATAAGATTTAAACTTTATTTTGGGTGTGGATTATTTTCAGCGGAATTGGCTGTCTTTATTTTATCCCTCCCTCTCTAGTGACTCTTGCGTGGAAAGATCCACATCTTGGGTAATCATTATCCCATACGTCACTAGCTCATGGACTCTTGCTAATTACATGAAAGAAAACATAATTTATGTAAGAACTTACCTGATAAATTCATTTCTTTCATATTAGTAAGAGTCCATGAGGCCCACCCTTTTTGTGGTGGTTATGATTTTTTTGTATAAAGCACAATTATTCCAATTCCTTATTTTTTATGCTTTCGCACTTTTTTCTTATCACCCCACTTCTTGGCTATGCGTTAAACTGATTTGTGGGTGTGGTGAGGGGTGTATTTATAGGCATTTTGAGGTTTGGGAAACTTTGCCCCTCCTGGTAGGAATGTATATCCCATACGTCACTAGCTCATGGACTCTTGCTAATATGAAAGAAATGAATTTATCAGGTAAGTTCTTACATAAATTATGTTTTTATTCTGTGGGTTTATTTAAAATATTTCTTATTCAGTTTCTTTTCTTAGTTTGCAACAGACCTGTCGCTTTCGTTGCCATTTCCATTATTGTTGCTATATCAATGGCTTTTTTGAAAGTCTTTTCCAATAATAATCTTTTCTGTACATTTTAACTACTGATTCCACCATAAAACATATCTCTTAAAAAGACAGTCTACTTGAATTTTTTTTATTGTTTACAAAGATAAATAATCCCTTTATTACCCATGCCTCAGTTTTGCATATCCAACACAATTATATTAATGCACTTTATACTTTTTACCTCTATGATTAACTTTTATCTTATCTCAGTGTTATTTACAGACTTGC
The DNA here is from genome assembly GCF_027579735.1 of Bombina bombina. Lineage (NCBI taxonomy): Eukaryota > Metazoa > Chordata > Amphibia > Anura > Bombinatoridae > Bombina > Bombina bombina. The sequence continues at coordinate 45,727,526 of NC_069501.1, forward strand.
ATTTTATCCAATTAGTGCTGACTTATACATAACTCCACAAGCACAATGTTATCTATATGGCATACATGAACTAGCATTGTCTAGCTGTGAAAAGCTATAAAAATGTACTGAGATAAGAGGCAGTCTGTAGTGGTTTAGAAACAGGCAGAAATTTAGAGGGTTAAAGGTTATAAAGTATATTACTATAACAATGTTGCTTGTGCAAAGCTGGGGAATGGGTAGTAAAGGCGTTATCTATCTTTTTAAACCATAAAAAAATCAAGTAGACTGTCCCTTAAACATTTTTTATAAAGTTTCACCAAATTTGCATGTTCAAGCCAATTTTCTCAAGCTTACTATATAGACTGATATTGTTACATGAATTCCTTGTTATCTACTATAACATTTAAATCTTTCTGAAAGTAAAGTAGTTTTGTCTGGTTATGTTATGTATACAAGTATTGGCGCCCACTGCAGTCAGAAACACAGCTACAGCTTTTGGGGCTGATTTAACAAATGTTGGACAGACATGATTCGCTGTGGCAAACATGTCCGCACAACATCCCTAAATGCCGACAGCAACATTGCACAAGCATTTCTAGTGAAAGCTTGTGCAATGCCACCCCCTGCACATTCGCGGCCAATTGGCCGCTAGCAGGGGTTGTCAATCATCCTGATCGTATCTGATCGAGCTGATTACTGTCCGCCGCCTCAGAGGTGGCGGACGAGTTAAGGAGCGGCGGTCTTAAGATCCCTGCACTTCTTAACTTACATTAAGCATTCGCTGCTACATAAATATACCCCCTAGTATGAGTAATAACATTGGCTTCCATATACTGGACTAATCTTTCAGTCTATGATGCCCAACTGTCTGTATCAAGATCAAATCATCTTATTGTCTCTATTTCTGACATATTTGTAGTGTAGGTTCTGTTTCATCGTCACCAATGTAAAGTCTCTATTTCCTTTTAATATATTTCACTATTTCCTGTCATGTAGTACTAATGTTATACATTAGCAAGAGCACTAGATGGCAGCATTATTTCCTGTCATGTAGTACTAATGTTATACATTAGCAAGAGCACTAGATGGCAGCACTATTTCCTGTCATGTAGTACTAATGTTATTGATTAGCAAGAGCACTAGATGGCAGCACTATTTCCTGTCATGTAGTACTAATGTTATATATTAGCAAGATCACTAGATGGTAGCACTATTTCCTGTCATGTAGTGCTAATGTTATACATTAGCAAGAGCACAAGATGGCGGCACTATTTCCTGTCATGTAGTACTAATGTTATACATTAGCAAGAGCTCTAGATGGCAGCACTATTTCCTGTCATGTAGTACTAATGTTATACATTAGCAAGAGCACTAGATTGCAGCACTATTTCCTGTCATGTAGTACTAATGTTATACATTAGCAAGAGCACTAGATGGCAGCACTAGTTCCTGTTATGTAGTACTAATGTTATACATTAGCAAGAGCACTAGATGGCAGCACTATTTCCTGTCATGTAGTACTAATGTTATACATTAGCAAGAGCACTAGATGGCAGCACTATTTCCTGTCATGTAGTACTAATGTTTTACATTAGCAAGAGCACTAGATGGCAGCACCTAGTTCCTGTCATGTAGTACTAATGTTATACATTAGCAAGAGCACTAGATGGCAGCACTATTTCCTGTCATGTAGTACTAATGTTATACATTAGCAAGAGCACTAGATGTCAGCACTATTTCCTGTCATGTAGTACTAATGTTATACATTAGCAAGAGCACTAGATGGTAGCACTATTTCCTGTCATGTAGTACTAATGTTATACAATAGCAAGAGCACTAGATGGGAGCACTATTTCCTGTCATGTAGTACTAATGCTATACAATAGCAAGAGCACTAGATAGCAGCACTATTTCCTGTCATGTAGTACTAATGTTATCCATTTGCAAGAGCACTAGATGGCAACACTAGTTCCTGTCATATAGTGCTCCAGATGCCTAGGTATCTCTTCAACACAGAATATCATGGGAACAAAGCAAATTTGAAAATACGAGTACATTGGAAACATTTTAAAAATGATAAGCTCTGTCTGAATCACAAAATATTTTTGGGGATTTCATATCCCTTTAACAAGGCTACTACTCTTGCAATGAGTTCACACTTTATGTATAGTTGTATTAATTATTAGGGGCTATAACAAATATATGACATTAATGACTGCAGGGGATGATGAGAGTCCATTCACTTATTCCAGTGACATCAGTAAGGAAGAATCATATTATGTACTTAACGTGTTGGTAAATTTTACATGTTTTAAAATCAAGTCTGGAATCTAAGTGATATTTTAGATGGACTTTAATTGGTCACTTCTAATGAAGATTTGCTGAAACTTACTTTTTAATCTAGTTGTGTCATTCTAATCCCCACGCTCAGGCCACCCACTTCAAAACTCATATTTTTTGTGAGCTAATGGCTTGAACTGTTCTCCAATCAGCACTCTAGCCATATGGCACTTGTTTTGAAGCTAGAGTGCTGATTGCAGAATAGTTCAAACCATTAGCTCACAAAAAAAAAAGAGTGGCACAGCTAGATAAAGTCCCTGTGCATCTTCATTAGAAGCGATCAATAAAATTCCAACTAAAATATTTCTTAGGTTCTGGACCTTATTTTAAGACATGTCAAGTTTTCCATCGCTTTAAATGCTTTCCAAAATGCATGTCCAGTGTCCACTAATGTGTCAATCCATTCTTCTTTTGCAGTTGTCTATTTATTATAGTTTCAGACAATCTTTAGTTACTAATACTCAGGATATCAATATATAGTGCCAGTCTGCTTTCATTCGCTAACTACCTTAAAGGGACATTAAGCATTTTGAGATGGTAATATAAAATGATAAATCGTATATAAAAAAACCTCTGCAGTATATTTTCGTTATTTATTTTGTCCCATTTTTCTGTAATTCTGAAATTGTGAGCATTTCATTTCAGTGCAGAACACTGTAATATTCCACACATCCATTTATTTAGGGTTAGATTACAAGTGGATATACAAATATTAATGCATAAATATATATGTATATAAGCATACACATATATATTTAAAGGGATCCCCATAGACCGCAATGCAAAGGCACTCTTCAGTGCCATTTTTTCTAACACCTCTCACCCGCCAACTTTACCCCCTAAAAAACTGCTTTGAGCAGTTTGTTTGTTTTTATTAAAAAAAAGCTAATTTTTTAAAAATAAACAAACTACAATATACTGTACTTTATTTTGCATTTGAAAAAAATTGTTACAAAAGGTTTTTCTTTCCCTAAAGAGTAATGATGATTAGTAGGCATTTGTTTTTTTACTCTTTCCTCAGTTTGCTTACTTTGGGCCCCATCCGATATATAGCGTCACCCGCAAAAGCTGGCGACACAGGTTTTGCGCGTTTTTCTTATCCTATATACAGCGCCGCATCTAAATGCGGCACGTATATTTCACCCGTCGCTCACAATTATTACTCCCATAGGCTAACATGGGACCGCGTTGTAAATCGGTATCCAATATCCAGCGCAAGGCCATACGAGGCAAAAATGGAGAAATCTTACTCCATTTTCACCTCGCCATAAAATGCAGCCGTAGCAGGCCTTGCGCTGAGTATGGGAGCACCGTAGCTCCCTAAAATGCCTGCAAACAAAAACCTAACACATGCGCAATGTCTATCTACCTGTCAACCGCAATCCCCCACCGCAATAACTAATAAAGTGTATTAACCCCTAAACCGCCATAGCCCACACCGCAATAAACCTATTCTATTATTAACCCCTAAACCGCCATAGCCCACATAGCATATTAAATCTATTAACCCCTAATCTGCCGCCGTCAACGTCGCCGCCACTATAATAAAGTTATTAACCCCTAAACCTAAGTCTAACCCTAACACCCCCCTAACTTAATTATTATTTAAATAAATCTACATAATATTACTATTATTAACTAAAGTATTCCTATTTAAAACTAAATACTTACCTATAAAATAAACCCTAAGATAGCTACAATATAATTAATAATTACATTGTAGCTATTTTAGGATTTATTTTTATTTTACAGGCAACTTTGTATTTATTTTAACTAGGTACAATAGCTATTAAATAGTTAATAACTATATAATAGCTACCTAGTTAAAACAATTACAAAATTACCTGTAAAATAAATCCTAACCTAAGTTACAAATACACCTAACACTACACTATCATTAAATAAATTAAATTAATTAACTACAATTAGCTAAAATTAAATACAATTAACTAAAGTACAACCCCCCCCCACTAAATTACAGAATTTTTTTTTACAAGAAGTTTAAACTAATTACACCTAATCTAAGCCCCCTAATAAAATAAAAAAGACCCCCAAAATAATAAAATGTCCTACCCTATACTAAATTACAAATAGACCTTAAAAGGGCCTTTTGCGGGGCATTGCCCCAAAGTAATCAGCTCTTTTACCTGTAAAAAAAAATTACAATACCCCCCCAACATTACAACCCACCAACCACACACCCCTACTCTAAAACCCACCCAATCCCCCCTTAAAAAAACCTAACACTACCCCATTGAAGATCACCTTACCTTGAGCCGTCTTCACCCAGCCGGGCACAAGTGGTCATCCGATCCAGGCAGAATTCTTCATCCGATGGGGCAGAAGAGGACATCCAGACCGGCAGAAGTCTTCATCCTATCCGGGCAGAAGAGGACATCTAGACCGGCAGAAGACTTCATCCAAGCAGCATCTTCTATCTTCTTCCATCTGACGAGGAGCGGCTCCATCTTGAAGACATCCAGCGCGGAGCATCCTTCCAGCACGACGGACTAACGACAAATGACGGTTCCTTTAAATAACGTCATCCAAGATGGCGTCCCTCGAATTCCAATTGGCTGATAGGATTCTATCAGCCAATCGGAATTAAGGTAGGAAAAATCAGATTGGTTGATTTAATCAGCCAATCGGATTGAAGTTCAATCCGATTGGCTGATTGGATCAGCCAATAGAATGCGAGGTCAATTCTATTGGCTGATCCAATCAGCCAATCGGATTGAACTTCAATCCGTTTGGCTGATTAAATCAACCAATCAGATTTTTCCTACCTTAATTCTGATTGGCTGATAGAATCCTATCAGCCAATCGGAAGTCGAGGGACGCCATCTTGGATGACGTCATTTAAAGGAACCGTCATTCGTCGTTAGTCCGTCGTGCTGGAAGGATGCTCCGAGCCGGATGTCTTCAAGATGGAGTCTTGGATGAAGCCTTCTGCCGGTCCAGATGTCCTCTTCTCCCTGGATAGGATGAAGACTTCTGCCGGTCTGGGTGTCCTCTTCTGCCCCATCGGATAAAGACTTCTGCCCGGATCGGATGACCACTTGTGCCCGGCTGGGTGAAGACGGCTCAAGGTAGGGTGATCTTCAAATGGGTAGTGTTAGGTTTTTTTAAGGGGAGATTGGGTGGGTTTTAGAGTAGGGGTGTGTGGGTGGTGGGTTGTAATGTTGGGGGGTTATTGTAATTTTTTTTACAGGTAAAAGAGCTGATTACTTTGGGAGAATGCCCTGCAAAAGGCCCTTTTAAGGGCTATTTGTAATTTAGTATAGGGTAGGGCATTTTATTATTTTGGGGGTCTTTTTTATTTTATTAGGGGGCTTAGATTAGGTGTAATTAGTTTAAACTTCTTGTAATTTTTTTTTCCTGTAATTTAGTGTTTGTTTTTTTTGTACTATAGTTTATGTTATTTAATTGTATTTAATGTTAGGTAATTGTAGTTAATTTATTTAATTAATTTAATGATAGTGTAGTGTTAGGTGTAATTGTAACTTAGGTTAGGTTTTATTTTACAGGTAAATTTGTAATTATTTTAACTAGGTAGCTATTAAATAGTTATTAACTATTTAATAGCTATTGTACCTAGTTAAAATAAATACAAAGTTGCCTGTAAAATAAAAATAAATCCTAAAATAGCTACAATGTAATTATTAATTATATTGTAGCTATCTTAGGGTTTATTTTATAGGTAAGTATTTAGTTTTAAATAGGAATACTTTAGTTAATAATAGTAATATTATTTAGATTTATTTAAATAATAATTAAGTTAGGGGGGTGTTAGGGTTAGACTTAGGTATAGGGATTAATAACTATATTATAGTGGCGGCGATGTTGACGGTGGCAGATTAGGGGTTAATAGATTTAATAGGCTATGTGGGCTATGGCGGTTTAGGGGTTAATACTAGAATAGGTTTATTGCGGTGTGGGCTATGGCGGTTTAGGGGTTAATACTAGAATAGGTTTATTGCGGTGTGGGCTATGGCGGTTTAGGAGTTAATACATTTATTATTAGGAGTTGGAGTGGGGATTGCGGATATAGGGGTATACGTGTCAGGCTTATTTTTGGGAGTCGTGTTAGACAGTTACGGGAGATTTAAAATTTTATTTCGTTTTCTTAGGCGCCGGCAGTTTCTAAAGTGCCGTAAGTCACTAGCGACAGAAATTTGTAGTTACGCTCATTTCTGGACATCGCTAGTTATCCGACTTACGGCACTTTAGGAACTGCCGGCGGGGTATATGTAATACCCCGATGTGCAAGGTGAAATTACGGGCGGCGCAGGTTCCCTCTCTTACGCTGAAACCTATGCCGTATATATCGGATCGCGCCCTTTATGTTTTGTGATGTGTAAAAATGTGGGCAATTGGGGGATTTTTTGAAAATTAACCAGAGATCTGATCTCTGGTTAATTTTCAGAGCGTTAATTGCTACCTTGAGCTTGCGGTAGCAATAACTAGCTGGTTATTTATTATGCACACTTAAACGGTGGAATATGCAATAAGTTGGTGCTCCACTTGTAATCTCGCCCTTAGTGTTTAATGTCCTTTTAACTGTCTACATTAGGCTTACGTAAAAAATACTAACATATTCTACTGCATATTCTACAAATACAAATCAGATTACTCAGTACCTTACAATCACCTCTATTTTGTACACATTTGGTTTTTGTTTTGCATATTTTGCTACAATTTCACCACCTTTCAGTTTGCAGAAAAAAAGAAAACATTCATATTTGCAGGAGGAGAATCTTTAGTGGATACCCCAGACCTGGATTAAATACCCCCATGGATCACCCCTGTTCATCCCATTAATAGAGCCGGGAAACTCATTTTACAATAAGGAAAATAATAGATTTTTGTAATCTAAGTACAAATTTCACACCATTTTTGCATCACGTATAGTTGTGTCTTAAAGGGACAGTCTACACCAGAATTTTTATTGTTTTAAAAGATAGATAATCCCTTTATTACCCATTCCCTAGTTTTGCATAAGCAACACGGTTATATAAATACACCTGTTACCTCTGTGATTATCTTGCATCTAAGCCTCTGCAAACTGCCCCCTTATTTCAGTTCTTTTGACAGACTTGCATTTTAGCCAATCAGTGCTGGCTCCTAGGAGCTTCACGTGCCTGAGCACAGTGTTATCTACATGACACACACAAACTAATACCTACTAGTGGTGAAAAACTGTCAAAATGCCCTGAGAGAAGAGGCGGCCTTCAAGGGCTTAGAAATTAGCATTTGAACCTCCTAGGTTTAGCTTTCAACTAAGAATACCAAGAGAACAAAGCAAAATTGGTGATAAAAGTAAATTGGAAAATTGTTGAAAATGACATGTCCTATCTGAATAATTACATTTTATTTTGGACTAGACTGTCCCTTTAATTTTTTGTTCTTGTGTAGTTTCAATACGATTTTAATTTTTCTGTAAAATACAATTTTTGGAGAACAGGTTTGTTACGATTATTAATACCATTAAGTAATACAATTTTTCACTGCATATTTTAATTTCTATATTCCATTTATTCATTTTATGCAAAAAAAAATCCTTTTGTAAAGGTATTTGAAACACGAACATTTTCTCTTGGGATTCAGGCAGAGCGAACCATTTTAAAAATGTTTCCAATTGACTTCTATTATCAAATTTGTTTTGTTCTCATGATGTTCTTTGTCTAAGAGATATCTAGGTAGGCATCTGAAGCACTATATGGCAGGAAATAGTGCTGCCCTCTAGTGCTCTTGCTAATGTATAATATTGTGTGTTATAGAGATACCTAGGTAGTATCTATAGCCCTACATGACAGGTAATAGTGCTGTTATCTAGTGCTCTTGCTAATGTATAATATTGTGTTATAGAGATACCTAGGTAGCATCTGTAGCACTACATGACAGGTAATAGTGCTGTTATCTAGTGCTCTTGCTAATGTATAATATTGTGTGTTATAGAGATACCTAGGTAGTATCTATAGCCCTACATGACAGGTAATAGTGCTGTTATCTAGTGTTCTTGCTAATGTATAATATTGTGTGTTATAGAGATACCTAGGTAGTATCTGTAGCACTACATGACAGGTAATAGTGCTGTTATCTAGTGCTCTTGCTAATGTATAATATTGTGTGTTATAGAGATACCTAGGTAGTATCTTTAGCACTACATGCCAGGTAATAGTGCTGTTATCTAGTGCTCTTGCTAATGTATAATATTGTGTTATAGAGATACCTAGGTAGTATCTGTAGCACTACATGACAGGTAATAGTGCTGTTATCTAGTGCTCTTGCTAATGTATAATATTGTGTTATAGAGATACCTAGGTAGTATCTGCAGCACTACATGACAGGACATAGTGCTGTTATATAGTACTCTTGCTAGTGTATAATATTGTGTGTTATAGAGATACCTAGGTAGTATCTGTAGCACTACATGACAGGTAATAGTGCTGTTATCTAGTGCTCTTGCTAATGTATAATATTGTGTGTTATAGAGATACCTAGGTAGTATCTGTAGCACTACATGACAGGTAATAGTGCTGTTATCTAGTGCTCTTGCTAATGTATAATATTGTGTGTTATAGAGATACCTAGGTAGTATCTTTAGCACTACATGACAGGTAATAGTGCTGTTATCTAGTGCTCTTGCTAATGCATAATATTGTGTGTTATAGAGATACCTAGGTAGTATCTGTAGCACTACATGACAGGTAATAGTGCTGTTATCCAGTGCTCTTGCTAATGTATAATATTGTGTGTTATAGAGATACCTAGGTAGTATCTGTAGCACTACATGACAGGTAATAGTGCTGTTATCTAGTGCTCTTGCTAATGTATAATATTATGTTATAGAGATACCTAGGTAGTATCTGTAGCACTACATGACAGGTAATAGTGCTGTTATCTAGTGCTCTTGCTAAAGTATAACATTGTGTTATAGAGATACCTAGGTAGTATCTGTAGCACTACATGACAGGTAATAGTGCTGTTATCTAGTGCTCTTGCTAATGTATAATATTGTGTGTTATAGAGATACCTAGGTAGTATCTGTAGCACTACATGACCGGTAATAGTGCTGTTATCTAGTGCTCCTGCTAATGTATAATATTGTGTTATAGAGATATCTAGGTAGTATCTTTAGCACTACATGACAGGTAATAGTGCTGTTATCTAGTGCTCTTGCTAATGTATAATATTGTGTGTTATAGAGATACCTAGGTAATATCTGTAGCACTACATGACAGGTAATAGTGCTGTTATCTAGTGCTCTTGCTAATGTATAATATATTGTGTGTTATAGAGATACCTAGGTAGTATCTGTAGCACTACATGGCAGGTAATAGTGCTGTTATCTAGTGCTCTTGCTAATGTATAATATTGTGTGTTATAGAGATACCTAGGTAGTATCTGTAGCACTACATGACAGGTAATAGTGCTGTTATCTAGTGCTCTTGCTAATGTATAATATTATGTTATAGAGATACCTAGGTAGTATCTGTAGCACTACATGACAGGTAATAGTGCTGTTATCTAGTGCTATTGCTAATGTATAATATTGTGTGTTATAGAGATACCTAGGTAGTATCTGTAGCACTACATGACAGGTAATAGTGCTGTTATCTAGTGGTCTTGCTAATGTATAATATTATGTTTTATAGAGATACCTAGGTAGTATCTGTTGCACTACATGACAGGTAATAGTGCTGTTATCTAGTGCTCTTGCTAATGTATAATATTGTGTTATAGAGATACCTAGGTAGTATCTGTAGCACTACATGACAGGTAATAGTGCTGTTATCTAGTGCTCTTGCTAATGTATAATATTGTGTGTTATAGAGATACCTAGGTAGTATCTGTAGCACTACATGACATGTAATAGTGCTGTTATCTAGTGCTCTTGCTAATGTATAATATTGTGTGTTATAAAGATACCTAGGTAGCATCTGTAGCACTACATGACAGGTAACAGTGTTGTTATCTAGTGCTCTTGCTAATGTATAATATTGTGTGTTATAGAGATACCTAGGTAGCATCTGTAGCACTACATGACAGGTAATAGTGCTGTTATCTACTGCTCTTGTTAATGTATAATATTGTGTGTTCTAGAGATACCTAGGTAGTATCTGTAGCACTACATGACAGGTAATAGTGCTGTTATCTAAAGCTCTTGCTAATGTATAATATTGTGTGTTATAGAGATACCTAGGTAGTATCTGTAGCACTACATGACAGGTAATAGTGCTGTTATCTAGTACTCTTGCTAATGTATAATAGTGTGTGTTATATAGATACCTAGGTAGTATCTGTAGCACTACATGACAGGTAATAGTGCTGCTATCTAGTGCTGGTGCTGCTATCTAGTGCTCTTGCTAATGTATAATAGAGTGTGTTAAAGAGATACCTAGGTAGTATCTGTAGCACTACATGACATGTAATAGTGCTGCTATCTAGTGCTCGTGCTGTTATCTAGTGCTCTTGCTAATGTATAATATTATGTGTTATAGAGATACCTAGGTAGTATCTGTAGCACTACATGACAGGTAATAGTGCTGTTATCTAGTGCTCTTGCTAATGTATAATATTATGTGTTATAGAGATACCTAGGTAGTATCTGTAGCACTACATGACAGGTAATAGTGCTGTTATCTAGTGCTCTTGCTAATGTATAATATTGTGTGTTATAGAAATACCTAGGTAGCATCTGTAGCACTACATGACAGGAAATAGTGCTGCTATCTAGTGCTCTTGCTAATGTATAATATTGTGTGTTCTAGAGATACCTAGGTAGTATCTGTAGCACTACATGACAGGCAATAGTGCTGTTATCTAGTGCTCTTGCTAATGTATAATAGTGTGTTATAAAGATACCTAGGTAGTATCTGTAGCACTACATGGCAGGTAATAGTGCTGTTATCTAGTGCTCTTGCTAATGTATACTTTTGTGTGTTATAGAGATACCTAGGTAGTATCTGTAGCACTACATGACAGGTAATAGTGCTGTTATCTAGTGCTCTTGCTTATGTATAATAATATGTTATAGAGATACCTAGGTAGTATCTGTAGTACTACATGACAGGTAATAGTGCTGTTATCTAGTGCTCTTGCTAATGTATACTATTGTGTGTTATAGAGATACCTAGGTAGTATCTGTAGCACTACATGACAGGTAATATTGCTGTTATCTAGCGCTCTTGCTAATGTATACTATTGTGTGTTATAGAGATACCTAGGTAGTATCTGTAGTACTACATGACAGGTAATAGTGCTATTATCTAGTGCTCTTGCTAATGTATAATATTTTGTGTTATAGAGATACCTAGGTAGTATCTGTAGCACTACATGACAGGTAATAGTGCTGTTATCTAGTGCACTTGCTAATGTATAATATTGTGTTATAGAGATACCTAGGTAGTATCTGTAGCACTATATGACATTTAATAGTGCTGTTATCTAGTGCTCTTGCTAATGTATAATATTGTGTGTTATAGAGATACCTAGGTAGTATCTGTAGTACTACATGACAGGTAATAGTGCTGTTATCTATTGCTCTTGCTAATGTATACTATTGTGTGCTATAGAGATACCTAGGTAGTATCTGTAGCACTACATGACAGGTAATAATGCTGTTATCTAGCGCTCTTGCTAATATGTAATATTGTGTGTTATAGAGATACCTAGGTAGTATCTGTAGCACTACATGACAGGTAATAGTGCTGTTATCTAGTGCTCTTGCTAATGTATAGTATTGTTTTATAGAGATACCTAGGTAGTATCTGTAGCACTACATGACAGGTAATAGTGCTGTTATCTAGTGCTCTTGCTAATGTATAGTATTGTTTTATAGAGATACCTAGGTAGTATCTGTAGCACTACATGACAGGTAATAGTGCTGTTATCTAGTGCACTTGCTAATGTATAATATTGTGTTATAGAGATACCTCGGTAGTATCTGTAGCACTACATGACAGGTAATAGTGCTGTTATCTAGTGCTTTTGCTAATGTATAATATTGTGTGTTATAGAGATACATAGGTAGTATCTGTAGCACTACATGACAGGTAATAGTGCTGTTATCTAGTGCTCTTGCTAATGTATAATATTGTGTGTTATAGAGATACCTAGGTAGTATCTGTAGCACTACATGACAGGTAATAGTGCTGTTATCTAGTGCACTTGCTAATGTATAATATTGTGTTATAGAGATACCTCGGTAGTATCTGTAGCACTACATGACAGGTAATAGTGCTGTTATCTACTGCTCTTGTTAATGTATAATATTGTGTGTTCTAGAGATACCTAGGTAGAATCTGTAGCACTACATGACAGATAATAGTGCTGTTATCTAGTGCTCTTGCTAATGTATAATATTGTGTGTTATAGAGATACCTAGGTAGTATCTGTAGCACTACATGACAGGTAATAGTGCTGTTATCTAGTGCTCTTGCTAATGTATAATATTGTGTGTTATAGAGATACCTAGGTAGTATCTGTAGCACTCCATGACAGGTAATAGTGCTGTTATCTAGTACTCTTGCTAATGTATAGTAGTGTGTGTTATATAGATACCTAGGTAGTATCTGTAGCACTACATGACAGGTAATAGTGCTGCTATCTAGTGCTGGTGCTGCTATCTAGTGCTCTTGCTAATGTATAATAGAGTGTGTTAAAGAGATATCTAGGTAGTATCTGTAGCACTACATGACATGTAATAGTGCTGCTATCCAGTGCTCGTGCTGTTATCTAGTGCTCTTGCTAATGTATAATATTATGTGTCATACAGATATCTGTAGCACTACATGACAGGTAATAGTGCTGTTATCTAGTGCTCTTGCTAATGTATAATATTGTGTGTTATAGAGATACTTAGGTAGTATCTGTAGCACTACATGACAGGTAATAGTGCTGTTATCTAGTGCACTTGCTAATGTATAATATTGTGTTATAGAGATACCTAGGTAGTATCTGTAGCACTACATGACAGGTAATAGTGCTGTTATCTAGTGCTCTTGCTAATGTATAATATTGTGTGTTATAGAGATACCTAGGTAGTATCTGTAGTACTACATGACAGGTAATAGTGCTGTTATCTAGTGCTCTTGCTAATGTATACTATTGTGTGCTATAGAGATACCTAGGTAGTATCTGTAGCACTACATGACAGGTAATAATGCTGTTATCTAGCGCTCTTTCTAATATATAATATTGTGTGTTATAGAGATACCTAGGTAGTATCTGTAGCACTACATGACAGGTAATAGTGCTGTTATCTAGCGCTCTTGCTAATATATAATATTGTGTGTTATAGAGATACCTAGGTAGTATCTGTAGCACTACATGACAGGTAATAGTGCTGTTATCTAGTGCTCTTGCTAATGTATAGTATTGTTTTATAGAGATACCTAGGTAGTATCTGTAGCACTACATGACAGGTAATAGTGCTGTTATCTAGTGCTCTTGCTAATGTATAGTATTGTTTTATAGAGATACCTAGGTAGTATCTGTAGCACTACATGACAGGTAATAGTGCTGTTATCTAGTGCACTTGCTAATGTATAATATTGTGTTATAGAGATACCTCGGTAGTATCTGTAGCACTACATGACAGGTAATAGTGCTGTTATCTAGTGCTCTTGCTAATGTATAATATTGTGTTATAGAGATACCTCGGTAGTATCTGTAGCACTACATGACAGGTGATAGTGCAGTTATCCAATGCTCTTGCTAATGTATAATATTATGTATTATAGAGATACCTAGGTAGTATCTGTAGCATTACATGACAGGTAATAGTGCTGTTATCTAGTGCTCTTGCTAATGTATAATATTATGTGTTATAGAGATACCTAGGTAGTAACTGTAGCACTACATGACAAGTAATAGTGCTGTTATCGAGTGCTCTTGCTAATGTACAATATTGTGTGTTATAGAGATACCTAGGTAGTATCTGTACCACTACATGACAGGTAATAGTGCTGTTATCTAGTGCTCTTGCTAATGTATAATATTGTGTTATAGAGATACCTAGGTAGTATCTGTACCACTACATGACAGGTAATAGTGCTGTTATCTAGTGCTCTTGCTAATTTATAATATTGTGTGTTATAGAGATACCTAGGTAGCATCTGTAGCACTACATGACAGGTAATAGTGCTGTTATCTAGTGCACTTGCTAATGTATAATATTATGTGTTATAGAGATACCTAGGTAGTAACTGTAGCACTACATGACAGGTAATAGTGCTGTTATCTAGTGCTCTTGCTAATGTATAATATTGTGTGTTATAGAGATACCTAGGTAGTATCTGTAGCACTACATGACAGGTAATAGTGCTGTTATCTAGTGCTCTTGCTAATGTATAATATTGTGTGTTATAGAGATACCTAGGTAGTATCTGTAGCACTACATGACAGGTAATAGTGCTGTTATCTAGTGCTCTTGCTAATTTATAATATTGTGTGTTATAGAGATACCTAGGTAGCATCTGTAGCACTACATGACAGGTAATAGTGCTGTTATCTAGTGCACTTGCTAATGTATAATATTATGTGTTATAGAGATACCTAGGTAGTAACTGTAGCACTACATGACAGGTAATAGTGCTGTTATCTAGTGCTCTTGCTAATGTATAATATTGTGTTATAGAGATACCTAGGTAGTATCTGTAGCACTACATGGCAGGTAATAGTGCTGTTATCTAGTGCTCTTGCTAATGTATACTATTGTGTGTTATAGAGATACCTAGGTAGCATCTGTAGAACTACATGACAGGTAATAGTGCTGTTATCTAGTGCTCTTGCTAATGTATAATATTGTGTGTTATAGAGATACCTCTGTAGTATCTGTAGCACTGCATGACAGGTAGTAGTGCTGTTATCTAGTGTTCTTGCTAATGTATAATATTGTGTGTTATAGAGATACCTTGGTAGTATCTGTAGCACTGCATGACAGGTAATAGTGCTGTTATCTAGTGCTCTTGCTAATGTATAATATTGTTTGTTCTAGAGATACCTCGGTAGTATCTGTAGCACTACATGACAGGTAATAGTGCTGTTATCTAGTGCTTTTGCTAATGTATAATATTGTGTTATAGAGATACCTCGGTAGTATCTGTAGCATTACATGACAGGTAATAGTGCTGTTATCTAGTGCTCTTGCTAATGTATAATATTGTGTTATAGAGATACCTAGGTAGTATCTGTAGCACTACATGACAGGTAATAGTGCTGTTATCTAGTGCTCTTGTTAATGTATAATATTGTGTTATAGAGATACCTAGGTAGCATCTGTAGCACTACATGACAGGTAATAGTGCTGTTATCTAGTGCTCTTGCTAAAGTATAATATTGTGTTATAGAGATACCTAGGTAGTATCTGTAGCACTACATGACAGGTAATAGTGCTGTTATCTAGTGCTCTTGCTAATGTATAATATTGTGTGTTATAGAGATACCTAGGTAGTATCTGTAGCACTACATGACAGGTAATAGAGCTGTTATCTAATGCTCTTGCTAATGTATAATGTTGTGTTATAGAGATACCTAGGTAGTATCTGTAGCACTACATGACAGGTAATAGTGCTGTTATCTAGTGCTCTTGCTAATGTATAATATTGAGTGTTATAGAGATACCTAGGTAGCATCTGTAGCCCTACATGACAGTTAATAGTGCTGTTATCTAGTGCTCTTGCTAATGTATAATATTGTGTTATAGAGATACCTAGGTAGTATCTGTAGCACTACATGACAGGTAATAGTGCTGTTATCTAGTGCACTTGCTAATGTATAATATTGTGTTATAGGGATACCTAGGTAGTATATGTAGCACTACATGACAGGTAATAGTGCTGTTATCTAGTGCTCTTGCTAATGTATAATATTGTGTTATAGAGATACCTAGGTAGTATCTGTAGCACTACATGACAGGTAATAGTGCTGTTATCTAGTGCTCTTGCTAATGTATAATATTATGTTATAGAGATACCTAGGTAGTATCTATAGCACTACATGACAGGTAGTAGTGCTGTTATCTAGTGCTCTTGCTAATGTATAATATTATGTGTTATAGAGATACCTAGGCAGTATCTGTAGCACTACATGACAGGTAATAGTGCTGTTATCTAGTGATCTTGCTAATGTATAATATTATGTTATAGAGATACCTAGGTAGTATCTGTAGCACTACATGACAGGTAATAGTGCTGCTATCTAGTGCTCTTGCTAATGTATAATATTATGTTATAGAGATACCTAGGTAGTATCTGTAGCACTACATGACAGGTAATAGTGCTGCTATCTAGTGCTCTTGCTAAGGTATAATATTATGTTATAGAGATACCTAGGTAGTATCTGTAGTACTACATGACAGGTAATAGTGCTGTTATCTAGTGCTCTTGCTAATGTATAATATTGTGTGTTATAGAGATACCTAGGTAGTATCTATAGCACTACATGACAGGTAATAGTGCTGTTATCTAGTGCTCTTGCTAATGTATAATATTGTGTTATAGAGATACCTAGGTAGTATAGTAGCACTACATGACAGGTAATAGTGCTGTTATATAGTGCTCTTGCTTATGTATAATATTATGTTATAGAGATACCTAGGTAGTATCTGTAGCACTACATGACAGGTAATAGTGCTGTTATCTAGTGCTCTTGCTAATGTATAATATTATGTTATAGAGATACCTAGGTAGTATCTATAGCACTACATGACAGGTAATAGTGCTGTTATCTAGTGCTCTTGCTAATGTATAATATTGTGTTATAGAGATACCTAGGTAGTATCTGTAGCACTACATGACCGTTAATAGTGCTGTTATCTAGTGCTCTTGCTAATGTATAATATTTTGTTATAGAGATACCTAGGTAGTATCTGTAGCACTACATGACAGGACATAGTGCTGTTATATAGTGCTCTTGCTAATGTATAATATTATGTTATAGAGATACCTAGGTAGTATCTATGGCACTACATGACAGGTAATAGTGCTGTTATCTAGTGCTCTTGCAAATGTTTAACATTCTTGCAAAACTGCTGCCATATAGTGCTCCAGAAACGGTTCGGCTCCAAAGCCTAAGTCCCTGCTTTTCAACAAAAGATGCCAAGAGAATGGAGAAAAATTGATAATAGAAATAAATTAGAAATTTTTTTGAATTGCATGCTCTATCTCAGTGGCTCCTAACCGCGGTCCTCAAGTACCCCCAACAGTCCTGGTTTTCATTATAGCTGAACCAGTGCACAGGTGAAATAATCAGCTGATCAGTAACCAACATGCTCTCATCCATCAGCTGATTATTTTACCTGTGCACTGGTTCAGCTATAATGAAAACCAGGACTGTTGGGGGTACTTGAGGACTGCGGTTGGGAACCACTTATCTGAACCATGCAATAAAAATTTGGGGTTTCATGTCCCTTTAAGGCAGGGGCTTCATAGTACTGTTGAGATTTCTCATTGAATCTCACAAGCCTAGAAATAACAATGTCCCTTTAATTGGGAGGCTACAAGTTAGAGTCTTTATTGATTTCATCAATCATTGGCAGGTTTTTGATAGTTAAGGGCAGTATTTGGACGATCCCAGTTTTTAATAAACAATTTCACTTTAATTGTTGCAGGGTCATGACTGTTGCAGGGTCATTTAACGTATCCTTAACATTTGAATGGTAAATCCTCCATATTGTAGCGCTACAGGGGCCTATCTAAGAAGCTCTGAATGGAGTTTGATTGCCCGTGTTTCTGGCTAAAGATCGCTGCTCCATAGCCCTGTCCGCCTCATTACGTTTTGGAGCGCTCAGACCTATACATTTAACACTATATTTCTAGCTTTAGTATTCTCAGTGACCACCTTTCAAGTGACAACAAAAATCAGCTTTACAAGAATGAAAGGAACAGTAAGCACTTTGTAATTAAAATACATTTGTGTTGTCTTGCGGTAAAACAAATTGCCATCGTGTTTCCAGTAATTGTTTTTCAATAGCTTGACTCCACCTACCAAGTGCATTGCTTTGCAGTTGTTATTTGTTAAAGGCAATTAGGGAAGGAAATGTAGCATTGTGCAGAACTAAACTTTTTATTTTAGGTGCTTACTGTCCCTTTAAACAGAGCTTTACTTTAACAAACGTTTTACAACTGTTAACTTTTTACCTGGAAGAATTCCTTTGTTAATCATGGCTTTTGTCTTTATTTTCTCTGCCCCGCGTATCCTTAAAGGGACAGTAAAGTTGAACTTTCATGATTCAGATAGAACACGCAATTTTAAACAGCTTTCTAATTTACTTCTATTATCTATTTTACTTTAGTTTCTTGGTATCCTTTGTTGATAAGCATATCTAGGTGTTCTGAGGAGCAGCATTGCACTACTGGGATTTAGCTGCTGTTTGGTGACTGCACATATATGCCTCTTATCATTGTCTCATGATGTGCTGCTTAGCTAGCTCCCAGTGGCGCACAACTGCTCCTTAAACAATAGATAATTAAGCACATGCTCTATCTGAACCATGAAAGAACAGTGTTGGGTTTATCCCTTTAAATGCTGCTCCTCCATTTTGAGTGTACTCTCCCTTTAAATAATATTAATAATAATAACCCCTTCTAATATGGAACATTTCTTTTAGGACCATGGGATGCACGTGACAGAGGCTCCTGTTCCGTCTGAAATGGAGACACTGGATACATTCCCAACACAAAAGCAGCCGTCCGCGCATTCCTTTGTCTATAGACATGAGGGCAATGTCCCAGGATCTGTGCAGTAGGGACAGCGAGCGTTGGCTGTGCTCTTCGCCTGATATCGTACAGATTGTCCAATCCTTTCCCCGTCCTTCCTATGAACCTGAGCTGCACACCAGAGAAGAATGAATCTGTACAGCTGCTGTTTGCTGCTGCTGTGCATCACACCTGACGCTTCTGCATATGGACCAGACAAGAGGGCTCAGAAGAAGGGAGATATCATCCTTGGTGGCTTGTTCCCCATTCATTTCGGTGTGACTTCTAATGATGACGAGCTGGAGTCAAGGCCGGAATCAATGGAGTGTGTAAGGTGGGTTGTAAGCTAAAAAACATACTAAAGGGGCATGAAAGTCAAAATTAAAGGGACAGTCTACTTGAACATTTTTATTGTTTAAAAGGTTAGATAATTCCTTTATTACCCATGCCCTCTATACATGTTGCAATGTGCAAGGTCGGGCTGCTCTCAGAAATATGTAGAAAAAGAATGTCCAGAGAGAGCACTCACCGTGAAAGACAAGGGCCTAGATTTAGAGTTTGGCGTTAGCCGTCAAAACTAGCGTTAGAGGCTCCTAACGCTGGTTTTGGGCTACCGCTGGTATTTAGAGTCGTGTAGGTAAGGGTCTAACGCTCACTTTCCAGCCGCAACTTTTCCATACCGCAGATCCCCTTACGTCAATTGCGTATCCTATCTTTTCAATGGGATCTTTCTAACGCCGGTATATAGAGTCGTGGCTGAAGTGAGCGTTAGAAATCTAACGACAAAACTCCAGCCGCAGCAAAATGTCAGTAGTTAAGAGCTTTCTGGGCTAACGCCGGTTCATAAAGCTCTTAACTACTGTGCTCTAAAGTACACTAACACCCATAAACTACCTATGTACCCCTAAACTGAGGTCCCCCCACATCGCCGCCACTATATTAAAAATTTTTAACCCCTAATCTGCCGACCGCACACCGCCGCCACCTACGTTATCCCTATGTACCCCAAATCTGCTGCCCCTAATACCGCCGACACCTACATAATATTTATTAACCCCTAATCTGCCGCCCCCAACGTCGCCTCCACCTACCTACACTTATTGACCCCTAATCTGCCGACCGGACCTCACCGCTACTATAATAAATGTATTAACCCCTAATCCGCCTCACTCCCGCCTCAATAACCCTATAATAAATAGTATTAACCCCTAATCTTCCCTCCCTAACATCGCCGACACCTAACTTCAATCATTAACCCCTAATCTGCCGACCGGACCTCACCGCTACTCTAATACATTTTTTAACCCCTAAAGCTAATTCTAACCCTAACCCTAACACCCCCCTAAGTTAAATATAATTTAAATCTAACAAAATAAATTAACTCTTATTAAATAAATTATTCCTATTTAAAGCTAAATACTTACCTGTAAAATAAACCCTAAATAGCTACAATATAAATAATAATTATATTGTAGCTATTTTAGGATTAATATTTATTTTACAGGCAACTTTGTAATTATTTTAACCAGGTACAATAGCTATTAAATAGTTAATAACTATTTTATAGCTACCTAGTTAAAATAATTACAAAATTACCTGTAAAATAAATCCTAACCTAAGTTACAATTAAACCTAACACTACACTATCAATAAATAAATTAAATAAAATACCTACAATTATCAACAATTAAACCTAACACTACACTATCAATAAATTAATTAAATACAATACCTACAAATAAATACAATGAAATAAACTAACTAAAGTACAAAAAATAAAAAAGAACTCTTACAAAAAATAAAAAAATATTTGCAAACATTAGAAAAATATTACAACAATTTTAAACTAATTACACCTACTCTAAACCCCCTAATAAAATAACAAAGACCCCCAAAATAAAAAAATGCCCTACCCTATTCTTAAATTAAAATAGAAAAGCTCTTTTACCTTACCAGCCCTGAAAAGGGCCCTTTGCGGGGCATGCCCCAAAGAATTCAGCTCTTTTGCCTGTAAAAAAAAACCATACAATACCCCCCCCCAACATTACAACCCACCACCCACATACCCCTAATCTAACCCAAACCCCCCTTAAATAAACCTAACACTAAGCCCCTGAAGATCTCCCTACCTTGTCTTCACCACGCCCGGTTCACCGATCGGTCCAGAAGAGCCTACGATGTCTTGATCCAAGCCCAAGCGGGGGGCTGAAGATGTCCGTGATCCGGCTGAAGTCTTCATCCAAGCGGGAGCTGAAGAGGTCCATGATCCGACTGAAGTCTTCATCCAAGCGGCATCTTCAATCTTCTTTCTTCCGGATCCATGTTCATCCCGCCGACGCGGAACAACCATCTTCACCGACGACTTCCCGACGAATGATGGTTCCTTTAAGGGACGTCATCCAAGATGGCGTCCCTCGAATTCCGATTGGCTGATAGGATTCTATCAGCCAATCGGAATTAAGGTAGGAAAATTCTGATTGGCTGATGGAATCA
The DNA here is from genome assembly GCF_027579735.1 of Bombina bombina. Lineage (NCBI taxonomy): Eukaryota > Metazoa > Chordata > Amphibia > Anura > Bombinatoridae > Bombina > Bombina bombina. The sequence continues at coordinate 45,749,044 of NC_069501.1, forward strand.
GCCAATCAGATTCAAGTTCAATCCGATTGGCTGATCCAATCAGCCAATCAGATTGAGCTTGCATTCTATTGGCTGTTCCAATCAGCCAATCAGATTGAGCTTGCATTCTATTGGCTGTTCCGATCAGCCAATAGAATGCGAGCTCAATCTGATTGGCTGATCGGATCAGCCAATCGGATTGAACTTGAATCTGATTGGCTGATTCCATCAGCCAATCAGAATTTTCCTACCTTAATTCCGATTGGCTGATAGAATCCTATCAGCCAATCGGAATTCGAGGGACGCCATCTTGGATGACGTCCCTTAAAGGAACCGTCATTAGTCGGGAAATCGTCGGTGAAGATGGATGTTCCGCGTCGGCGTGATGAACATGGATCCGGAAGAAAGAAGATTGAAGATGCCTCTTGATAGAAGACTTCAGTCGGATCATGGACCTCTTCAGCTCACGCTTGGATGAAGACTTCAGCCGGATCATGGACATCTTCAGCCCCCCGCTTGGGCTTGGATCAAGACATCGGAGGCTCTTCTGGACCGATCGGTGAACCGGGCGTGGTGAAGACAAGGTAGGGAGATCTTCAGGGGCTTAGTGTTAGGTTTATTTAAGGGGGGTTTGGGTTAGATTAGGGGTATGTGGGTGGTGGGTTGTAATGTTGGGGGGGGTATTGTATGTTTTTTTTTTTACAGGCAAAAGAGCTAAATTCTTTGGGGCATGCCCCGCAAAGGGCCTTTTTCAGGGCTGGTAAGGTAAAACAGCTTTTCTATTTTAATTTTAGAATAGGGTAGGGCATTTTTTTATTTTGGGGGGCTTTGTTATTTTATTAGGGGGCTTAGAGTAGGTGTAATTAGTTTAAAATTGTTGTAATATTTTTCTAATGTTTGTAAATATTTTTTTATTTTTGTAATTTAGTTCTTTTTTATTTTTTGTACTTTAGTTAGTTTATTTAATTGTATTTATTTGTAGGTATTGAATTTAATTAATTTATTGATAGTGTAGTGTTAGGTTTAATTGTTGATAATTGTAGGTATTTAATTTAATTTATTTATTGATAGTGTAGTGTTAGGTTTAATTGTAACTTAGGTTAGGATTTATTTTACAGGTAATTTTGTAATTATTTTAACTAGGTAGCTATTAAATAGTTCTTAACTATTTAATAGCTATTGTACCTGGTTAAAATAAATACAAAGTTGCCTGTAAAATAAATATTAATCCTAAAGTAGCTACAATATAATTATTATTTATATTGTAGCTATATTAGGGTTTATTTTACAGGTATTTAGCTTTAAATAGGAATAATTTATTTAATAAGAGTTAATTTATTTCGTTAGATTTAAATTATATTTAAGTTAGGGGGGTGTTAGTGTTAGGGTTAGACTTAGCTTTAAGGGTTTATACATTTATTAGAGTAGCGGTGAGGTCCGGTCGGCAGATTAGGGGTTAATTATTGTAGGTAGGTGGAGGCGACGTTGGGGGCGGCAGATTAGGGGTTAATAAATATAATATAGGGTTCGGCGGTGTTAGGGGCAGCAGATTAGGGGTACATAGGTATAATGTAGGTTGCGGCGGTGTACGGAGCGGCAGATTAGGGGTTAAAAAAAAATATGCAGGTGTCAGCGATAGCAGGGGCGGCAGATTAGGGGTTAATAAGTGTAAGGTTAGGGGTGTTTAGACTCGGAGTACATGTTAAGGTGTTAGGTGCAGACTTAGGAAGTGTTTCCCCATAGGAAACAATGGGGCTGCGTTAGGAGCTTAACGCTGCTTTTTTGCAGGTGTTAGGTTTTTTTTCAGCTCAAACTGCCCCATTGTTTCCTATGGGGGAATCGTGCACGAGCACGTTTTTGAAGCTGGCCGCGTCCGTAAGCACTGCTGGTATTGAGAGTTGAAGTGGCGGTAAATTATGCTCTACGCTCCCTTTTTGGAGCCTAACGCAGCCATTCTGTGAACTCTAAATACCAGCGGTATTTAAAAGGTGCAGGGGAAAAAAAGCATGCGTTAGCTACTCGGGTCGTTACCAACAAAACTCTAAATCTAGGCGAAAGTGTTTAATTATAGAGTTAACGTTTTCGGGGAACATCTCCGGTCCTCAGACTCCTGTGAAAAAAACAAGTGTACATTACACTTACCACACCGTGTCTAATAAAGCCCGCGAGCAGTCCCAGCACCACCGGCCCCCACGCTGCCGCACCAGGTGGAGCCCGGAAGTGTAGCCGAGGCGTCACTACGTCATCACGTTAGCGTCGGTAGCGCTAGTACCAAGTGCATTAGGTGATACTATACTTAACATACAATATTTACATATTGATAGCATATGTGTTATATGTACTATAGTACGTGGGAATGTGTTGCTATAAACAATTACTGTGAACTATACTAGTGCTATAGAAGCTAAAAAGGTTCAGAATGCTAGGGGGAAAAACGTCATCTGCATAGTATGTACGCATATGCGGGGAAGTACGCATATTTAAGAAAACAGGCTATACTGTATAAATAATGAGAGTTATATATTCTATCATGCCTTAAACTGCTAGCCTCTTTCCAAAAAAATTCCAAAAATGTCCAGTCTATGTCTTTATTATCTGCATTTAATCTAGTCTAATGAAAAAAGTGCAGGACTTTTCGGTCCATCATGTATAGTAACCCTAGTCCTCATATTTGAACTCTAGTCCATGCATTTATCACTCTGGTATATACAGTTTACAATAGCCTTAGTAACAGGATAATTCCTTCCACCCTCGGGCCTTAAGTATAGAGTATTTAATATACAGTATAGCCTGTTTTCTTAAATATGCGTACTTCCCTGCATATGCGTAATTACTATGCAGATGCCGTTTTTCCCCCTAGCATTCTTAACCTTTTTAGCTTCTATAGCACTAGTATAGTTCACAGTAATTGTTCATTGCAACACATTCCCACGTACTATAGTACATATAACACATATGCTATCAATATGTAAATATTGTCTGCTGCCGACACTAACGTGATGACGTAGTGACGCCTCGGCTACACTTCTGGACTCCACCCGGTGCGGCAGGGTGGCCGCCGGTTGCTCAGGGACTGCTCACAGTAAGTGGTAAGTGTAATGTACACTTGTTGTTTTTTTCACAGGAGTCTGAGGACGGGGGTTGTTCTCCGAAAACGTTAACTCTATTACTAAACACTTTGTTTTTCATGGCGAGTGCTCTCTCTGGACATTCTTTTCTTTTATGTATATATATATATATCTTATTATATATTATATCTTTTCATGTGACAACACTGAAGAAATTACACTTTGTATAACAGTGTAAATTTGCTGTCCCCTCAAAATAACTCAACACACAGCCATTAATGTCTAAACCAGGGGCAACAAAAGTGAGTACACCCCTAAGTGGAAATGTCCAAATTGGGCCCAAAGTGTCAATATTTTGTGTGGCCACCATTATTTTCCAGCATCACTGCCTTAACCATCTTGGGCATGGAGTTCACCAGAGCTTTGCGGGTTGCCACTGGAGTCCTCTTCCACTCCTCCATGATGACATCATGGAGCTGATGTATGTTAGAGACCTTGCGCTCCCCCACCTTCCGTTTGAGGATGCCCCACAGATGCTCAATAGGGTTTAGATCTGGAGACATGCTTGGCCAATCCATCACCTTTACCCTCAGCTTCTTTAGCAAGGCAGTGGTCGTCTTGGAGGTGTGTTTGGGGTCGTTATCATGTTGGAATACTGCCCTGTGGCACAGTCTCCGAAGGGAGGGGATCATACTCTGCTTCAGTATGTCACAGTACATGTTGGCATTCATGGTTCCCTCAATTAACTGTAGCTCCCCAGTGCGAGCAGCACTCATGCAGGCCCAGACCATGACACTCCCACCACCATGCTTGACTGTAGGCAATACACACTTGTCTTTGTACTCCTCACCTGGTTGATGCCCCACACACTTGACACCATCTGAACCAAATAAGTTTATCTTGGTCTCATCGGACCACAGGATATGGTTCCAGTAATCCATGTCCTTAGTCTGCTTGTCTTCAGCAAACTGTTTGCGGGCTTTCTTGTGCATTGTGCAGACTAATTTAATGCAGTGTCTGAGCACTGACAGGCTGACTCCCTTCAACCTCTGTAGCAATGCTGGCAGCACTCATATGTCTATTTTCCAAAGACAACCTCTGGATATGACGCTGAGCACGTGCACTCAACTTCTTTGGTCGACCATGGCGAGGCTTGTTCTGAGTGGAACCTATCCTGTGAAACCGCTGTATGGTCTTGCCCACCATGCTGCAGCTCAGTTTCAGGGTCTTGGCAATCTTCTTATAGCCTATGCCATCTTTATGTAGAGTAACAATTCTTTTTTTCAGATGCTCAGAGAGTTCTTTGCCATGAGGTGCCATGTTGAACTTCCAGTGACCAGTATGAGAGAGTGTGAGAGCGATAACACAACATTTAACACACCTGCTCCCCATTCACACCTGAAACCTTGTAACACTAATGAGTCATATGACACCGGGGAGGGAAAATGGCTAATTGGGCCCAATTTGGACATTTCCACTTAGGGATGTACTCCAATGATTTAGACCTTAATGGCTGTGTGTTGAGTTATTTTGAGGGGACAGCAAATTTACAGTTATACAGATATATATTTATAGTATATATATAATGTTTTTTTGCACATATATTTATACCTAAATATTCAGATGATTATATACAAGCATACCTTGTTTTATTGCTCTTTGCAGATATTGCTCTTTTAAAAAATTATAGGTTTGTGGCAACCCTGTGTCGATCAAGTCTATTTTTCCAACATATATACACATGACTACACATGAATACAGATATATATATATACACATAAATAAACATGAATACACATATATACACATAAATAAACATGAATACACATATATACACATAAATAAACATGAATACACATATATACACATAAATAAACATGAATACACATATATACACATAAATAAACATGAATACACATATATACACATAAATAAACATGAATACACATATATACACATAAATAAACATGAATACACACACACACATCAGATGATGGTTAGCATTTTTAGCAATAAAGTATTTTTTAATTAAGGTCATTACATAGTTTTTTTAGACATAATGCTATTGTGCACTTAAAGGGACATAATACTCAAATGCTAAATCACTTGAAACTGATGCAGTATAACTGTAAAAAGCTGACAGGAAAATATCACCTGAGCATCTCTATGTAAAAAAGGAAGATATTTTACCTCACAATCTCCTCAGCTCAGCAGAGTAAGTTCTGTGTAAAAAGTTATACTCAGCTGCTCCCAGCTGCAGGTAAAAATAAAAAAAAAATGAAGAAATGAACAGCAGCCAATCAGCATCAGCAGTGCTGAGGTCATGAACTCTTACTGTGATCTCATGAGATTTGACTTAACTCTCATGAGATTTCATAGGCCTAGATTTGGAGTTTGGCGTTAGCCGTGAAAACCAGCGTTAGAGGCTCCTAACGCTGGTTTTAGGCTAACTCCGGTATTTGGAGTCACTCAAAATAGGGTCTAACGCTCACTTTTCAGCCGCGACTTTTCCATACCGCAGATCCCCTTACGTCAATTGCGTATCCTATCTTTTCAATGGGATCTTTCTAACTCCGGTATTTAGAGTCGTGTCTGAAGTGAGCGTTAGACATCTAACGACAAAACTCCAGCCGCAGGAAAAAAGTCAGTAGTTAAGAGCTTTCTGGGCTAACGCCGGTTCATAAAGCTCTTAACTACTGTACTCTAAAGTACACTAACACCCATAAACTACCTATGAACCCCTAAACTGAGGCCCCCCCACATCGCCGCCACTCGATTAAATTTTTTTAACCCCTAATCTGCCGACCGCCACCTACGTTATACTTATGTACCCCTAATCTGCTGCCCCTAACACCGCCGACCCCTATATTATATTTATTAACCCCTAATCTGCCCCCCACAACGTCGCCTCCACCTGCCTACACTTATTAACCCCTAATCTGCCGAGCGGACCGCACCGCTACTATTATAAAGTTATTAACCCCTAATCCGCCTCACTAACCCTATAATAAATAGTATTAACCCCTAATCTGCCCTCCCTAACATCGCCAACACCTAACTTCAATTATTAACCCCTAATCTGCCGACCGGAGCTCACCGCTATTCTAATAAATGTATTAACCCCTAAAGCTAAGTCTAACCCTAACACTAACACCCCCCTAAATTAAATATAATTTTAATCTAACGAAATTAATTAACTCTTATTAAATAAATAATTCCTATTTAAAGCTAAATACTTACCTGTAAAATAAACCCTAATATAGCTACAATATAACGAATAATTACATTGTAGCTATTTTAGGATTAATATTTATTTTACAGGCAACTTTGTAATTATTTTAACCAGGTACAATAGCTATTTAATAGTTAAGAACTATTTAATAGCTAAAATAGTTAAAATAATTACAAATTTACCTGTAAAATAAATCCTAACCTAAGTTACAATTAAACCTACCACTACACTATCAATAAATTAATTAAATTAAATACCTACAATTATCTACAATTAAACCTAACACTACACTATCAATAAATAAATTAAATACAATACCTACAAATAACTACAATGAAATAAACTATCTAAAGTACAAAAAATAAAAAAGAACTAAGTTACAAAAAATATTTTTTTTTTTACAAACATAAGAAAAATATTACAACAATTTTAAACTAATTAAACCTACTCTAAGCCCCCTAATAAAATAACAAAGACCCCCAAAATAACAAAATGCCCTACCCTATTCTAAATTACTACATTTCAAAGCTCTTTTACCTTACCAGCCCTGAACTGGGCCCTTTGCGGGGCATGCCCCAAGAAATTCAGCTCTTTTGCCTGTAAAAAAAAACATACAATACCCCCCCCCAACATTACAACCCACCACCCACATACCCCTAATCTTTCCCAAACCCCCCTTAAATAAACCTAACACTAAGCCCCTGAAGATCTTCCTACCTTGTCTTCACCCTACCAGGTTCACCGATCCGTCCTGAAGAGCTCCTCCGATGTCCTGATCCAAGCCCAAGCGGGGGGCTGAAGAGGTCCATGATCCGACTGAAGTCTTCATCCAAGCGGGAGCTGAAGAGGTCCATGATCCGGATGAAGTCTTCATCCAAGCGGGAGCTGAAGAGGTCCATGATCCGGATGAAGTCTTCTATCAACGGCATCTTCAATCTTCTTTCTTCCGGATCCATCTTGCAGACCTCCGACGCGGAACATCCTCTTCTCCCGACGCCTACTAGCCGAATGACGGAATAAAGGTAGGAATATTCTGATTGGCTGATGGAATCAGCCAATCAGAATCAAGATGAATCCGATTGGCTGATCCAATCAGCCAATCGGATTGAGCTTGCATTCTATTGGCTGATCGTAACAGCCAATAGAATGCAAGCTCAATCTGATTGGCTGATCGAATCAGCCAATCGGATTGAACTTGATTCTGATTGGCTGATTCCATCAGCCAATCAGAATATTCCTACCTTAATTCCGATTGGCTGATAGAATCCTATCAGCCAATCGGAATTTGAGGGACGCCATCTTGGATGACGTCCCTTAAAGGAACCGTCATTTGGCTAGTAGGCGTCGGGAGAAGAGGATGTTCCGCGTCGGAGGTCTGCAAGATGGATCCGGAAGAAAGAAGATTGAAGATGCCGTTGATAGAAGACTTCATCCGGATCATGGACCTCTTCAGCTCCCGCTTGGATGAAGACTTCATCCGGATCATGGACCTCTTCAGCTCCCGCTTGGATGAAGACTTCAGCCGGATCATGTACCTCTTCAGCCCCCCGCTTGGGCTTGGATCAGGACATCGGAGGAGCTCTTCAGGACAGATCGGTGAACCTGGTAGGGTGAAGACAAGGTAGGAAGATCTTCAGGGGCTTAGTGTTAGGTTTATTTAAGGGGGGTTTGGGTTAGATTAGGGGTATGTGGGTGGTGGGTTGTAATATTGGGGGGGGGGTATTGTATGTTTTTTTTTACAGGCAAAAGAGATGAATTTCTTGGGGCATGCCCCGCAAAGGGCCCTGTTCAGGACTGGTAAGGTAAAAGAGCTTTGAAATGTAGTAATTTAGAATAGGGTAGGGCATTTTGTTATTTTGGGGGTCTTTGTTATTTTATTAGGGGGCTTAGAGTAGGTGTAATTAGTTTAAAATTGTTGTAATATTTTTCTTATGTTTGTAAATATTTTTTTATTTTTTGTAACTTAGTTCTTTTTTATTTTTTGTACTTTAGTTAGTTTATTTCATTGTAGTTATTTGTAGGAATTGTATTTAATTTATTTATTGATAGTGTAGTGTTAGGTTTAATTGTAGGTAATTGTAGGTATTTTATTTAATTAATTTAATGATAGTATAGTGTTAGGTTTAATTGTAACTTAGGTTAGGATTTATTTTACAGGTAATTTTGTTATTATTTTAACTAGGTAACTATTAAATAGTTCTTAACTATTTAATAGCTATTGTACCTGGTTAAAATAATTACAAAGTTGCCTGTAAAATAAATATTAATCCTAAAATAGCTACAATGTAATTATAATTTATATTGTAGCTATATTAGGATTTATTTTACAGGTAAGTATTTAGCTTTAAATAGGAATAATTTATTTAATAAGAGTTAATTAATTTCGTTCAATTAAAATTATATTTAACTTAGGGGGGTGTTAGTGTTAGGGTTAGACTTAGCTTTAGGGGTTAATACATTTATTATAGTAGCGGTGAGCTCCGGTCGGCAGATTAGGGGTTAATGTTTGAAGTTAGGTGTCGGCGATGTTAGGGAGGGCAGATTAGGGGTTAATACTATTTATTATAGGGTTAGTGATGCAGATTAGGGGTTAATAACTTTATTATAGTAGCGCTCAGGTCCGCTCGGCAGATTAGGGGTTAATAAATATAATATAGGGGTCGGCGGTGTTAGGGGCAGCAGATTAGGGGTACATAAGGATAATGTAAGTAGCGGCGGTTTACGGAGCGGCAGATTAGGGGTTAAAAATAATATGCAGGGGTCAGCGATAGCGGGGGCGGCAGATTAGGGGTTAATAAGTGTAAGGCTAGGGGTGTTTAGACTCGGGGCACATGTTAGGGTGTTAGGTGCAGACGTAGGAAGTGTTTCCCCATAGCAAACAATGGGGCTGCGTTAGCAGCTGAACGCAGCTTTTTTGCAGGTGTTAGGTTTTTTTTCAGCTCAAACAGCCCCATTGTTTCATATGGGGGAATCGTGCACGAGCACGTTTTTGAGGCTGGCCGCTTGCGTAAGCAACTCTGGTATCGAGAGTTGAAGCTGCGTTAAAAATGCTCTACGCTCCTTTTTTGGAGCCTAACGCAGCCTTTTTGTGGACTCTCAATACCAGAGTTATTTTTATGGTGCGGCCAGAAAAAAGCCGGCGTTAGCTACGCGGGTCGTTACCAACAAAACTCTAAATCTAGGCCATAGTAAGCTTCCTTTACCTGATTGGTGAAATAATATGAGAGTTCACGAGGCTCATCCCCTAAGATGTTCCAGGACAGACACACTAAAATGCTGCTTAGAAATCCTTTACAATGGGGTGTGAATACTTAGGACATTTTGAGATAAAATATCTTTCTTTTTTACATAGAGATGTTCAGGAGATATTTTCTAGTCAGCTTTTAACAGCTATACTGCATCACTTTCAAGTGTTTAAACATTTGGGTATTATGGCCCTTTAATAGACCACAGTATAGTGGAAATATAACTTTTATATGCAAAAATAAATCAGTGTATCGTATTTTATAAAAAAAAATAATGTGTTTGTTAATTACACAGGACTTAACCATATTAAAAATGGATATTATAATTCATAATTTAAGTACAATGGATGTACAAAAATACACAAATGTGTACTTATAATTACAAAATACAAAATTAAATTGCCTTTCTCTTTTTCTCTTTCTCTTTCTTTCAAAGCTGAGACAAGTTGAATTCTGCTGATTTCTCTACTAAAAAAGTCTAAAATATTCTTTTATTTCTCATGTAGGTACAATTTCCGTGGCTTCCGCTGGCTACAAGCTATGATCTTTGCCATAGAAGAAATAAATAATTCTAGCACTCTCCTACCTAATATAACATTGGGATACAGGATTTTTGACACATGTAATACAGTTTCTAAAGCTCTGGAGGCCACGCTTAGCTTTGTAGCTCAGAACAAAATAGACTCCTTGAACTTGGACGACTTTTGTAATTGTTCAGAACACATGCCGTCCACCATAGCTGTGGTGGGAGCAACAGGATCAGGAATATCCACAGCAGTGGCAAATCTGCTGGGGCTCTTTCACATACCACAGGTAAGGGTCTAACAGAGAAGTATGTGGATGAGTGGAACCCCTAGTCACTCAAAAATCTGATGTATCCAGGTATCCAGTTCCACCCCCCCCCCCTACTTAATAACATAATCTAATCTAATTAATATTTCTCACACTGGTAAGTAAGTTATGCCAGTAATACACATACATATCAAAATGCTTTACCCTTTCTACTATTAACCCATACAGTGCAGTTATTTAACCTACTACTTGCTGATAATGAGAGTAAGAATTTATTTATCTATTATGACCAGTAAAACACACAGCACAAAATTAACAGTCATGGTGGCAGTACCAAACAGTGCTATAACCTGCATATATCTTATACCCCACACTGGCAGCGATTTACCACCCATATAGCCAGAACCCACACAGTGCTATAACCTGCATATATCTTATACCCCACACTGGCAGGGATTTACCACCCATATAGCCAGAACCCACACAGTGCTATAACCTGCATATATCTTATACCCCACACTGGCAGCGATTTACCACCCATATAGCCAGAACCCACACAGTGCTATAACCTGCATATATCTTATACCCCACACTGGCAGCGATTTACCACCCATATAGCCAGAACCCACACAATGCTATAACCTGCATATATCTTATACCCCACACTGGCAGTGATTTACCACCCATAAAACCCAAACACAATGCTGTGATGTAACCCCCCATGAAGCCAGAACCCACACAATGCATTGATGTCACCCCCATATAGCCAGAACTCACACAATGCAGTGATGTAACCCCCATATAGCCAGAACTCACACAATGCAGTGATGTCACCCCCATATAGCCAGAACTCACACAATGCAGTGATGTAACCCCCATATAGCCAGAACCCACACAATGCAGTGATGTAACCCCCATATAGCCAGAACTCACACAATGTAGTGATGTAACCCCCTTATAGCCAGAACCCACACAGTGTAGTGATGTAACCCCCATTTAGCCAGAATTCACACAATGCAGTGATGTAACCCCCATTTAGCCAGAACTCACACAATGAAGTGATGTAACCCCCATATACCCAGAACCCACACAGTGTAGTGATGTAACCCCCATTTAGCCAGAATTCACACAATGCAGTAATGTAACCCCCATATAGCCAGAACTCACACAATGTAGTGATGTAACCCCATATAGCCAGAACTCACACAATGTAGTGATGTAACCCCCATATACCCAGAACCCACACAGTGTAGTGATGTAACCCCCATTTAGCCAGAATTCACACAATGCAGTAATGTAACCCCCATATAGCCAGAACTCACACAATGTAGTGATGTAACCCCATATAGCCAGAACTCACACAATGTAGTGATGTAACCCCATATAGCCAGAACTCACACAGTGTAATGATATAACCCCCATACAGCCAGAATTCACACAGTGTAATGATGTAACCCCCATATGGCCAGAACTCACACAATGTAGTGATGTGACCCCCATATAGCCAGAATTCACACAGTGTAATGATGTAACCCTCATATAGCCAGAACTCACACAATGCAGTGATGTAACTCCCATATAGCCAGAACTCACATAATGCAGTGATGTAACTCCCATATAGCGAGAACCCAAACAATGCAGTGATGTAACCCCCATATAGCCAGAACTCACACAATGCAGTAATGAAACCCCCATATAGCCAGAACCAACACAATGCAGTGATGTCACCCCCATATAGCCAGAACTCACACAATGTAGTGATGTAACCCCCTTATAGCCAGAACCCACACAATGCAGTGATGTCACCCCCATTTAGCCAGAACTCACACAATGTAGTGATGTAACCCCATATAGCCAGAACTCACACAATGTAGTGATGTAACCCCCATATACCCAGAACCCACACAGTGTAGTGATGTAACCCCCATTTAGCCAGAATTCACACAATGCAGTAATGTAACCCCCATATAGCCAGAACTCACACAATGTAGTGATGTAACCCCATATAGCCAGAACTCACACAATGTAGTGATGTAACCCCATATAGCCAGAACTCACACAGTGTAATGATATAACCCCCATACAGCCAGAATTCACACAGTGTAATGATGTAACCCCCATATGGCCAGAACTCACACAATGTAGTGATGTGACCCCCATATAGCCAGAATTCACACAGTGTAATGATGTAACCCTCATATAGCCAGAACTCACACAATGCAGTGATGTAACTCCCATATAGCCAGAACTCACATAATGCAGTGATGTAACTCCCATATAGCGAGAACCCAAACAATGCAGTGATGTAACCCCCATATAGCCAGAACTCACACAATGCAGTAATGAAACCCCCATATAGCCAGAACCAACACAATGCAGTGATGTCACCCCCATATAGCCAGAACTCACACAATGTAGTGATGTAACCCCCTTATAGCCAGAACCCACACAATGCAGTGATGTCACCCCCATTTAGCCAGAACTCACATAATGTAGTGATGTAACCCCCGTATAGCCAGAACCCACACAATGCAGTAATGAAACCCCCATATAGCGAGAACACACAGAATGCAGTGATGTAACCTCCATATAGCCAGAACCCACACAATGCAGTGTTGTATCCCCCATATAGCAATAACTCACACAATGCAGTGATATAACCCCCATATAGCCTGAACTCACACAATGCAGTGATATAACCCCCCATATAGAACGAACTCACACAATGCAGTGATGTAACCCCCATTAGACATGGACATTAGGTTTTGGACTAGTACTAAAATCAAAATATTTTTTACAATTTTTTCCATTCATCAGAAATACGAGAAATAGTTATTCTGTTTAATACCCACAAAACCACAAGCACACGCACTTACTGATATAACCCTGTATAGCCAATACCCCACACAATGTGCAGTAATTTCACCATCCAAAACCCATTATCACTGGGACACATTCCCAACCTTCAGTGGCCCTGTGTGTTCTGGTGCTCTAGACCAGTGTTTCTCAACCGGGGTCCTCAAATACTCCCAACAGGCCATGTTTTCATTATAGCTGAACTAGCGCACAGGTGAAATAATCAGCTGATTAGTAACCATGGTTACTAACCTGCTCTCACCCATTAGATGATTCTTTCACCTGTGCTCTAGTTCAGCTATAATGAAAACCTGGATTATTGGGGTATTTGAGGACCGTGGTTGAGAAACACTGCTCTATGGTCTTTCTGAGGGGAATATGAATACATACCCTGAGAGTCATGCTCCTCCTGTTCTCTGCACAACAAAGGCCTCTCAGAGGCTATTTACCCATAATGCAGAGGGTAATGTCCATTTTGTTTTGTAATATCATATCAAGTGCAACAGCCAATCAGAAGTCACATTGTCCTTCCCACTGAGCATGCTCCTGCTTCCTGCTCTATTAGGTCAGTTGAGTCACACAACTGTGAAACGCAAGAGCAACACTCTCTTCTATTTGTGACTGAGTGAATGATATGGCTGATTGACTTTACAATATGTAAAACACACAACACCTTACTGTTTTGAAACGGGGGCCTTATTAAAACAGCTTCCATTTAATGGTATCTAACATATATCTAACTCCACTGCTGTAATTATTAGATAATATTTGCAGTACACACCATTACTTCAACATGTGAATGATAATACAGACCCAGACATAGTTGCTGCCTTTGTTTTGCAGGTCAGTTATGCCTCCTCCAGTCGCCTCCTTAGCAACAAGAACCAGTATAAGTCTTTCCTGCGTACAATGCCTAATGATGAACATCAGGCCACAGCCATGGCTGACATCATTGAATACTTCCGTTGGAACTGGGTGGGAACCATAGCTGCTGATGATGATTATGGTCGTCCTGGAATTGACAAGTTCCGAGAAGAGGCAGAAGAGCGTGACATCTGCATTGACTTCTATGAGCTTATCTCCCAGTATACACCAAAAGACCAAATAGAAAGTGTTGTAGATGTTATCCAAAACTCAAAAGCAAAGGTCATTGTTGTTTTTTCAAGTGGACCTGACCTGGAGCCATTGATTAAAGCAATTTTCCAACGTAATGTAACTGGGCGCATTTGGCTAGCTAGCGAAGCCTGGGCCAGCTCTTCTCTAATTGCAATTCCAGAATTTTTTCATGTTATCGGAGGCACTATTGGTTTTGCTCTGAGGGCTGGGCAAATTCCTGGATTCCGTGAATTTCTACAAAATGTAGATCCAAAGATGTCTATCACCAATGGCTTTCTGAAGGAGTTCTGGCAAGAGACATTCAACTGTTACATACCTGATAGTTCTAAAAGCCCTTTCTCAAGTAACCATGAAGAATTTTATAGAGAGGGAAATACTTCTTCTCATTTTCGACTTCCATGTACTGGCAAGGAAAACATTACAAGTATAGAGACCCCATATTTGGATTACACTCATTTGCGGATATCCTACAATGTGTATGTAGCAGTATATTCCATAGCACATGCACTCCAGGAGATTTACACGTGTACTCATGGGAAGGGTCTTTTTACTAATGGCTCCTGTGCTGACATCAAAAAAGTAGAAGCCTGGCAGGTAAGTTTTGATTAAGATAATTATAATATCTACCTTGTTATATATTATACTTTTCCACACTGTAACAGAAAAAAGGGTCATAATCTCAAGTTAGCAAGAAGTAAGTTCAAGAGGAATAAATCGAACAAACAAAGCAGGTTTTACTTTGTAACTGTATACACTAAAATATAAGAGACTTAAAAAACAACAGTGTATCCAAAGTTAAGTATATGTGAAAAATCCAATATATGAAAATAAGAAGAGTTACAGTTTTTTTTTTTTTTTTTTTTAAATTTATCTTTATTGAAACAAATAAACAAACAATTAATTCCCCCCCCCCCCCCCCACATGCTCTCCAGCATTTATTGTCCCTAAGGTTGTATATCACAGCTAGTCTAACTGGGGTTTTATACCATCTGCATAACAGTTTTAGATTTGATTCCATGAGTTACAGTTTTAAAAGTACTTGATTGCAGTTTATTCCATAGTGGATCATATAGGGGATAAAAGAGAAAACAATGGTGCAAACCATATGGACCGGTACCCAGTACCAAAAGGAGTAGTACTCACAATTTTAAGGGCTATATCTAAGATCTTAGAAGGAAGGCAGGCAGGTACGAAGCCCCAAAGGCTTTCAATGCAACTCCCAATAACATTCTGGTTATCCCAAGTTGAGGAAACAAAATGTATTAAAAGCAAAGGACATAAAATACAAACTGTACCAATGCTAAAAACAACCATTCTATGTGCGTCCAAAGGCTCTAAGCATATGAATCGGATAGCTCCAAAGTTCTGACTTGCAATACAAAAGTTCTTAAAGTCCTATAAAAGTCTGAGGTACATTTAGCTGGGAAACAGTCAGCTTTTTCAAGGATAATTGGTTTCAGTGAGTGCTGTCTTTTAAATATCCAGATGTCTCCTGATTTTCTGAAAATGTATGATGTCATTATTTATGTAGCAATCACATGATCATCTTCTGGTGGTCACATGATCATCTTGTTAATAGCGTGATATGCATATGTCATATCTGTAGACTGTTCAGGAATTATATTGATGGTACTCATTTTAGACGGATATCATTATCTTATTGAACAACATTTATCTTTAAAAACAGCATTTCTAATTAGAAACAGCATTCTAAATGTATAAAAAATCTTTATAAAAGCATCAAAAATATATGTAATAATATCACTTGGGATTCGAACTGCTAAACTAAAGGACAAGCATATGTACAGACCAATATATAAAGTAACATATTTAAAATGAGGGAACATAGTATAAAGGTTAAAATATTGAACAACTCTTTACCAGTTTAAATATTGAAAAATTATATTTTAAAAAGGTGTGGAAGTGTAATTATAAGAAATAAGATAGCTCAAAGTCTTTGTGTAGCCCACTGGGTTTAAAGGTGTTTAAGTTAAAAATCCATATCATTGGCTAGATTGCCTCCTCTCCAGTGAGGCATAACTTAATGCTCATATATTTCACTATAGGGTCTTTGTTGTGTACCCTCTTGAAATGGTCATATACAGTACGGAGATCATATCCCTTTTTTATATTCTTATGTATTCTTATATATTCTTATATATTTTTATGTTCTTGGAAACGTTTCAACAATTTTCTACTGGTATGGCCAAAGTACTGTAGATGACAAGGGCATTCCAAAAGGTACACAACATTTTTCAAATGACAGGTAATCAATTGTTCTATTTTATATTGTTTGTTATCACTTCCATTAGTTGCTTGAAATTCCTTTAAGGTCTTATTTTGAGTTTCAAACTGTTACACCCCATACATGAACCACATTTGACAAAGCCATTTGCATCTCTGCTCAGCCAAGTGTGCTTTTCTTCTTTTAAATAACTAGAGGTTATTTTTATCTTTAATGTTTGGTGCTTTTTTAAAAAACTTATTTTGGTTTATCAGGTAAGATACACCATAAACTGCTGTCCTTCATCCCCAATGTTTGTTAATAATATTAATTACTTTTGTGTTTTGTACACTATAATCGAGAATTATTGGGTCAACCTGGTTATTTTCAGATATTAGTTTACTTTTCTCTTTTTTGTACTGAAGGAACTCAGTTCTGTCTTTTTGTGAGGCTTCTTCAATAACCTGATCTATAAACGTTTCTGTATATGTTTTTTTCTAAAAATCCATTTTTAAAAATCAGGTTAATAAAATTTTCCTTCTCACTACAATTTCACTTTAATCTCTGGAATTGGCTTTTCGGTACATTTAGTAGCCATCTTCTTAAGTGACAGCTATTAAGTTTGATGTAATTATTCACATCTACTGGTTTCAAATATTTTTTTGTATGGATATGTTAATTTTTAATGTAAATTTGTAAATCCAGAAATAAAAAAGAATCCTGATATACTGCAATTTAAGGTCAATATTCCATTCATAAATAGTTCCAGCTCTATTTGAGATCCCTTCCATATAAATAAAAAGTTGTCAATGTACCGCTTATAGGACACCAGACTCGCTCCAAGGGGAGAAGAAAACACAAATGTGTCCTCCCAAGCTGCAATAAACAAATTGGCATAGCTTGGAGTGAATCTGGTGCCTATAGCATTATCACTGACTTGGAGATAGTATTGGTCATTAAACCAAAAAACGCTGGTGTCCAATATAAGCTCTATCCCCCTCAAAATGAAATCCAGTTGTTTTTTTAGATAATTGTTCATCTAAACTAAAAATAATTTTAACTGCTTTTAGACCTTTATCTTTTTTGATAATGGTGTATAATAAGGTGACATCTGCTGTCACGAGCCACCAATTGGGTTCCCACTTTATATCATTTAGTGTTTTTAGAATGCTCACAGTGTCTTTCAAGTGTGATTTAGTAGTACATACATAGCGTTGTAACAACCTATCTATATATAAGGATAAATTGCTAGTTAAAGAATCCACACCAGAGACGATCAGTCTTTCTGGTGGATCGTCTGGGTTTTCGTGGATCTTGGGTAAAATATAGAAGGTGGGGACTTTAGGAAAATCAGGACAAATGACATCAAATTCTTTTTTTTATTCAAAATGCCCTTTTCCAGTTCCTTGCAAAATTAACCAAGATATCCTCAGATTTTGAAATTTTGAAATGGGGTTATGATTAAGAAGCTTATATGTAGTCATATTATTCAGCTGTTTTAAGCATTCTTTGTTATACTTATCTTTATCTAAGAGGACAATTCCCACACCCTTATCGACAGCCATAATGACTATGTCCTTATCTTGTTCCAGTTCTCTCAAAGCTTCACTTTCTACTTTGTTCAGATTATATTTATAATTATTTTTTATTTTTTTCTACACCTTTTGTCACCAATTATGTAAAGGCATCCACTGGGCTTGTTCAAAGACCTGTAGGGTAAAAATTTAGATTTATTTTTTACATCTATGTGTTTGAAGGAATTGTTACCTGTTTCTCCTGTATCAATAGGGTTTTTTTATAAAGACTTTTTTCAAAGTTAAATTCCTTATGAATTTATTAATTCCTAGGTATCAAATTTATTGAGTTGTTTAGTGGGTGCAAATTTCAGGCCTTTATTTAAAACTTTTATTTGATTCTCACTTAAAGGGACAGTCAACACCCGACAAAACATGATCCCATATTATTGAACCCCAAATGAACATCCGCCTGCACCGCATCCATTCTGTATTACCTATTTTCTTGTCCTCGTATTCATTCACGATATATGTGTTATTCATCTCTAAATATGGCCACCTAACTCCTCCCCCTCATCCTTCTTTTCCATCTCTATGCCATTTCAGGCTCGTTCATGTAGGTATGATGACGTTCATCATACATCATCGCACATGCACATTTTTTAACAACTGACATGAAATGCCTTGGTCATCGAGCAGTGGGCAAATTTGATTGCTCAAAGTACTAATGCATATCAAGTGTCGTTCCTATACAATCTCGTATGCGCAAAAGTCCGTGAACGAGGTTTAAAACTCTGACCGAGGATTGCTTTGTGATTGGTGGATGATTTTAAAGAGAAGATAGATACGTAACGGTGGGGGGAGTTAGGCGGCCATATTTCGAGGATTAGTAGGACAAGGAAATAGGTAACACCAAAGGGATGTGGTGCAGTGTCAGGGTGCCAGGAATCAGACTGAGACGAGAAGTACAAAAATAATCACACCTTTATTAATAGCAAAAATATAATAAAAAGTAAACAAGTCAAATAACAAGCCAGGAGTCAAAACCAGAGCTGGTAGTCAGACGAGCCGAGTCAGGAGCCAAAGCGAGTAGTCAGACGAGCCGGAATCAGGAACAAGGAAAACAGCAGAGTCAGGAACAAGCCAGGGATCAGGAACCAGAAAGGGACGTCAGGCAGCCAGGTAATACACAGGAACTCTCACAAACAGGTCTGAGACAACGCAAAGGCAAAGCATACTGAACAGAGGCCCTTTAAATAATAAGTGATGACATCACAATTCTGAGATTGCATCCTGTCTCACATGGATGATGCAACCAGTCTGGCCATAAAAGGAAGTGCAGGAAATGAGCAGCATCCCCCACAATGCACCATAGTCAGGAAGAGAGGTGAGCAAAATGGCTGCCAGCAGCACATGGCAAACAAACAGGGAAAAAACCCTGACATACAGGCGGATGTTCGTTTGGGGTTAAAAAAAAATGGGATCATGTTTTGTTGGGTGTTGACTGTCCCTTTAAGATCTTATTACTGAGGTTAAAAATACCCTTAGGTTCTACTTTTTCCTCTTTGTGTTGTTCTCATACTTTCCTTGTTTCCGCTGCTCTTTCTTTTCCTTGGTGTAACAATGTGGTTTGTCATTCTCTTATCCCGTTCTAAAAAAACATTATTTTCTCTTACATCTTCATTTTTCTCTCCTAATATCTGAAAGTGATTGTGTCAGTTCACCCCCTCTTGATTGCTGTGATTGTTTTTTATTATTATTAGATCTTTGATCTGGAACTTTTGTCCAATTTTGGGTTTCATATTCAGTTTTTTTATTAGTATCATATCTATATGTGCTTTGATTACTTTTTCTATCTCTATTCTAGACATGTGCGTTTCGTTTTGGCCGACTTTCGTCTTCGGACGATTTTTGGCCGATTCGGATATTCGAGTGCATCCACATATCCGAATCAGGACCATAGCTAAAATCCCCAAAAGTTCAGAAAATTAGTTTTCGGATTCATAATTCATATTCAGAATATTTTATTGTTCTAATCTAAACCGCAGTTCCCCGACATTGCTGACATTAACTAAATCACTAAATAAAGCTATTAACCTCTAATCCACCGTTCCCCGACATCGCCAACACTAACTAAACCTATTAACCCCTAAACCGCAATTCCCCGACATAGCTGACACTAGCTAAACCTATTAACCCCTACACTGCTGTTCCCAAACATCACCAACACTAACTAAACCTATTAACCCCTAAACCGCAGTTCCCGACATCGCCGACACTAACTGAAACACTAAATAAACTTATAAACCCCTAAACCACTGTTCCCAAACATCGTCAACACTAACTAAACCTATTAACCCCTAAACCGCTGTTCCCATACATCGCTAACACTAACTAAACCTATTAACCCCTAAACCGCTGCCCCCACATCGCAACAACCTAAATTAAACTATAAACCCCTAAGCCTAACACCCCCTAACTTTAACATAATTCAAATAGACCTAAAGTTAAAATTATTAACTAACTACCTATTTAAAAATAAATACAAACTTACCTGTGAAATAAAAAAAAAACCTAAGCTAGCTACAACATAACTATTTACTAACTACCTAGTTAAAATAAATACAAACTTAGCTGTGAAATAAAAATAAAACCTAAGCTTACACTAATAAAACCCAACATTACTAAAAATAAAAATCTTAACATTACTAAAAATAAAAAAAATAAGATTACTAAAAAATTAAAACTCCAATTACAAAAAATAATAAACACTAAAATTACAAAAAATAAAAAATTACCATTACAAAAAATAACAAACGAAATTATTCAAAAAAAGAAAAATTATTGCCAAACCAAAAAAACCATAATCTATAATAAACTACCAATAGCCCTTAAAAGGGCCTTTTGTAGGGAATTGCCCTGAAGTTAACAGCTCTTTTGCAAAAAATTTAAACTAACACCCCCTAACACTACAATCCCCCACCTACCAAACCCCCAAAATAAAAAAAAAAACCTAACTAGAAAAACCTTATCTACTCATTGCCCTACAAAGGGCATTTGTATGGGCATTGCCCTTAAAAGGGAATTCAGCTCTTTTTCGGCCCATTAAAAAAAATCCCTAATCTAAAAAAAAAAAAAAAACCCACTAACCCCAAAATCGGTACTCACAGTTGCTGAAGTCCAATGAACGATCTTCATCCCAGCGGCGAAGCATCTTCATCCAGACAGCTCCATGTTCATCCATCGCGGGACCGGCATCTTCTTCATCCTTTCTTCAAAGCTAGGGGAGAGTCTTGTGGAGCGAGGCAGAGAGTTCCATAAAATGGGAACCAGTCTGGAAAAATCTTGTAAACGGGAATGTGAGGAGGTAACAAGAGAGGAGGAGAGTAGGAGATCATGAGCGGAGCGAAGGGAACGGGAGGGAGAGTATCTGGAGACAAGGCTTGAGATGTAGGGGGGAGCAGTGCAGTTCAGGGCTTTGTGTGTCAGAGTGAGAATTTTGTGTTTAATTCTGGAGGCAAGAGGAAGCCAGTGAAGGGATTGGCAGAGAGGTGCAGCAGATGAAGAGCGACGTGTAAAGAAGATCAGCCTGGCAGAGGCATTCATTATGAATCGTAAAGGAGCTAGGCGGCAGCTAGGAAGACCAGAGAGGATGGAGTTGCAGTAGTTGAGGCGGGAAAGGATGAGAGAGTTGATTAAAATCTTAGTTGTGTCTTGTGTAAGGAAATGTCTAATTTTAGATATGTTTTTAAGGTAGAAGCTGCAAGCTTTATCCAAGGACTGAATGTGAGGAGTGAAAGAAAGATCTGTGTCAATTGTGACCCCAAGACATCGGGGGGTTGGGGTAATGATGGAGTTATCAACAGTTATAGAGAAATGGGGGGTGGAGAATTTGGAAGAAGTGGGGAAAATAAGGAGCTCAGTTTTGGAGAGATTTAGCTTGAGGTAGTGAGAGGACATCCAAGATGAGATATGAGAGAGACACTTAGTGACACGGGTTAGCAAGGAAGGAGATAGTTCTGGTGCAGAGAGGTAGATTTGGGTGTCATCAGCATGCAAATGATAATGAAACCCGTGGGACTTTATTAAGTAACCTAATGAGGACGTGTAGATTGAGAAGAGGAGGGGGCCGAGGACAGAGCCTTGCGGTACCCCAAGAGAAAGAGGTAACGGTGCAGAGGATGCCCCAGAGAAGTCTACACTAAAGGTATGGTTTGACAAATAGGAAGAGAACCACGAGAGAGCTGTGTCACAGATGCCGAAGGAATGTAAGGTTTGGAGCAAAAGAGGGTGGTCGACAGTATCAAAGGCTGCAGACAGATCAAGGAGGATAAGCAGAGAGAAGTGGCTTTTGGATTTTGCTGTAAGTAGGTTGTTGGTAATCTTAACAATTGCTGTCTCTGTGGAGTATAGAGGGCGAAATCCAGATTGCAGTGGGTCAAGGAGGGAGTTTAATGTAAGGAAATGGGATAGACGTGCATATACTAGCTTTTCAATAAGCTTTGAGGCAAGAGTGAGTAGGGAAGTAGGGCGCTAGTTGGATGGGGAGTTGGATTGAGAGAAGGTTTTTTTAAGGATATGTGTGACCAGTGCATGTTTAAGAGATGAGGGAAATATTCCAGTGCTGAGGGAGAGATTGAGGATGTGTGTGAGTATAGGGGTAAGGAGAGAAGAGAGGGAGGGGAGTAGCTGTGAGGGGATGGGGTTGATGGGACAGGTAGTGAGGTGAGAGGAAAGTATAAAGGCAGAAACTTCTTCCTCTGTAACAGAGGCAAAAGAGCTAAATTTTGGGCTATGTGGGTTTTGGATGATTGTGAGCTTTTGGGGGGGTGGGAGACCGGTAGTATGTTGCGAGCCAATTTCATTTCTGATGGAGTCGATTTTGTTGTTGACGTATCTAGCAAAATCTTGAGCTGCGAGAGAAGTTATAGTGGGAGGTGGGGGTGGGCGGAGAAGAGTATTGAATGTGGAGAACAGACGTTTTGGGTTTGAAGAAAGAGTAAAGGTAAGAGAAGAGAAGTAATGTTGTTTATATAGATTAAGGGCAGAATAGTAAGAGTTTAAGATGAACTTATAGTGAAGAAAGTCATCTGAACTCCGAGATTTCCTCCAGTGTCACTCAGCAGTACGGGAACATCTGCAAAGGTACCGTGTTAGAGGAGTATGCCAGGGCTGAGGATGAGTGTATGATTTCCGAGCTATGGTAGGTGGGGCCAGATTGTCAAGGACCGATGTAAGGGTAGAGTTGTAGTAGCACATAGATTCATCAGGGCAGGAAAAGGAGGGGATGGAACAGAGGAGAGGTTCGAGAGAGCTAGTGAGCTGTTGCTGATCTAATGACTTGATTCTTCTGTGAAGTTTGGTGTGAGGGGTAGAAGGAAGGAGAGTTGTAGGGAGGGAAGTGATGTTACAAGTGAGGAGGTAATGGTCAGAAAGAGGAAAGGGGGAGTTTGTGAAGTTTGATAATTTGGTGTTAGATTTACTCATAAATTCTTTGTTATCTCCACCAAAATCAGGGTTTTTAAGTATCCTCAACCCCCTTGGTGTGATACCTTCAAAGATGTATCTTTCTAAAGTAATTACTTCAAGATTCAGTTTAATCTCTTTAGACATAAGTTTCTCCAGTGAATTCATTAAACCTGCAAAAAAGTGCACAAGAAAGCAAAATACACACAAAGGCCCCTATTTACCAAAGGTCTGTCGGATATGATCCGACCATGCAGGTCAGGTCCGACAGACCTCGCTGAATGCGGAGAGCAATACGCTGGGGATATACATGAGGCTATCCTAAGAATGTCAGGGATATAAATAAGGCTATCCTATGAATGCCAGGGATATACATAAGGCTATCCCAAGAATGCCAGGGATAAACATAAGGCTATCCTAAGAATGCCTGGAATATACATAAGGCTATCATAAGAATGCCAGGGATATACATAAGGCTATCATAAGAATGCCAGGGATATACATAAGGCTATCATAAGAATGCCAGGGATATACATAAGGCTATCATAAGAATGCCAGGGATATACATAAGGCTATCCTAATCTTAATGCATCAAAAAAGCAGGTTTCAGGATGACTTTGCACCACATTAACTGGTCCGATTCTTATCAGCAAAATCCCCCAAAAACCCTATTCAGTTCCTCAGAAAGCATTTTGTGCACAATTATTCACACAAAGGGTTAAAGCTAGGTGTTATCCATTCGTTAAGTGATACAGCTTATACGTATGTAAAAAGCTGCTTAGAAAATATCACTGGAACTTCTCTTTGTAAAAAAATAAGACATCTTACTTCTAAATTTCTTCAGCTTACAATAAAAAAATCTGGAAACAATTATCCTTCAGGTACTATTTTTTTCTGTCATTTTTATGGTGAAAAAAAAAGCCAATCCGCATTATTGGTGCTGAGTTCACACTTTGGGGCCTATCTATCAAGCTCCGAATGATGGCTTGACGGCCCGTGTTTTTGGCGAGTCTTCAGACTCGCCAGAAACACAAGTTATGGAGCAGCGGTCACAAAGATGGCTGCTCCATAACCCTATCCGCCTGCTCTGAGCAGGCGGACAGGAATCGCCGGAATTCAACCCGATCGAGTACGATCGGGTTGATTGACACGCCCTGCTGGAGGCCCATTGGCCGCGAGTCTGCAGGGGGCGGCGTTGCACCAGCAGTGAGCTGCTGGTGCAATGCTAAATACGGAGAGCGTATTGCTCTCTGCATTCAGCGATGTCTTGCGGACCTGATCCGCACTGTCGGATCAGGTCCGCAAGACATTTGTTAAATTGGCCTCTTTGTGTCATCTTTATTATCTTCCTTAAACTGAGGAGGGAAAAAAAGTGTCTGTGCCTCCACATACCAGATACAGGCTCTATTGCAAGACCTTGGAAAAACATCCTGATCAGCTGCTTAACCCGTTCGCTACCGGGAAGTTCAGAGAAAAAGTGCTGGAGAAATTCTATCATTTTTGCTATCACACTTTTTTTTTTACTTATGAAAACTATATCTATTTTTAAAGTAGACAAAAGGGAATTGATCTAGGCCCATTTTGGCATATTTGATGCCATTATTTGGCCGCCCAATATAATCATATTAAAAAAAAAATTGTTGCTCACTGAAATTGTTTACACACAACTACTCCAGTCATAAGACAAATGGTTGCAAAAGCTTGTGTGTGGTCCCCTCTGTTCAGCAATAGCAGACATGCATGGCTTTATCTTATGTTTTTTGGCAATTAGAAAGCGGCAATGAAGTGGTTATTCAGTTAGCTTGTAAGATAAATATTATTTCTAATGTAGGGATTACCCTCCCAACAGCTGATTGATACCTGATCACTCCCAAACAGCTTCCCCCCCCCCCACCCCAACTGGTCTCTACCATCTTAGGTACTGGAAGATGCCAGTATGCAGTTTTGGACTTTATTTATTTATTTAAATTATTTTTTTATATTTCATAGTGAAGATTCCTTCTCACCCTCCCAACTCCCTGCCCCCCCCCCAAGAAGCACTCTAAGCCTCCCCCTCCCAATGCTCCTTGCCATATTTTTTCCTGGCAGCCAGTCTGCCAGTATCAAAAAATACTTTATTTTTTATTTTAAATTGTTATTAATCTTATTTATTGTTCTGTAGTGTAGGGGCAACCCCCCTCACCCCTCCGAGATTAATTTTTTCTTTAGCATAGGGTACCCCATCCCCACTCCAACTGATATTTTTCCATAGTGTAGGGCCCCATACTTCCCTCTCCCTTCACAACTTTGCTGTAGTGTAGGGAGCCCCGCCCCTCCCTCCCCCTCCTCTGCTGGGCCGCCTACCCACCTCCCTCCTTTCCTCCCACTCTGCACCAATGGAAGATCATTACAGAGAGTGACATTGACAGTGCCATTCTCTGTAACAATCAGGGATCTGACTTCACAATCAATGATTCCTTACCATATGAAGGCAGATGCTTTCTGCCCCCTGGGTGCGGCTCCTGCTGTCTAAGCTAACAGTATAAAACTGCAACACGTGCCTCTGTGCTTGATGTAGGTACTACATCGACACAGTACACTGGTACTGTGTGACGTTGTACCTACGCCCGAGGGTTAAAGTCCCTTTACAATGGGAGGCGGCTATTTTCTCAAATTATAAAGTACATCTTCCTTTTTTACACACAGGTGTTCATATAATATGATATATTGTAGTGAACTTTTTACAGATATGCTGCATTACTTTTCAAGTGCTCCAGCTTTTGGGTTATATGTCCCTTTAAACACACAGCTAAAGTCCTGTTTACTAGCCTGTGGTTACTTATGTGCAGTGCTTCTACTTGGTTAACTGGCTGTGTCATGCTCAAGACCAACTATGTGTTACTGAGCAGAACAAACTTCTGCTGTGAGTTTACTCAGTTATATATATGTGGCGCAGGCTTCAGCGTAACTGCTCAAACCCGTGCTGCCCGTAATTTAACCTCGCTCATCAGGGTGTATCACATAAACGGCGCTGGCAGTTCATAAGTGCCGTAAGTCGGATAAACTAGCGATGTCCAGAAATGAGTGTAAATACAAATTGAAATAGAAACTGCCGGCACCTAAGAAAATAAAAATAAGTCAAATCTCCTGTAAAAGTCTAACCGACCTCCCAAAAATAAACCCGACACGTAAAAACCCCTATATCCACCATCAAACCCACAACAATAATAAAAGTAATAACCCCTAAACCGACAACCCCCCACCACACAATATGCCTAATTAAACTATTAAGCCCTAATCCACCATTCACCCACATCGCGATCTATCTAACAAGCCGGCGCAGAGCAGAGCACGGAACTGAAGACCAGCGATGGCGGAACTGAAGACTGGCGACCGCGGAGCCATGGAGTGTGCAGTATCCTCTTCGTACGATGTAGCTCTCATCCTATTGGCTGATTTTAATTTGAAGACTTAAATCAGCCAATAGGAATTCAAGGTACCACATATTTAAACGCGTACCTTGAATTCAATCCTTAGTGTGATCGTACGAAGAGGATCTCCACACTCCATGGCTCCGCGGTCGCCGGTCTTCAGTTCTGCTGTTGCTGGTCTTCAGTTCCGCGGTCACCGGTCTTCAGTTCCGCTCTCCGCTCTGCGCCAGCTTGTTCCTGGAAGAAGATAGAAGATATCACTTCACTGCCGGACTTCAGGAAACATGAGTATCTATCTGGGGGTTAGAGTTAGGCTTTTTTTTTTTTTTAGATTAGGGTTTTAATGGGCCTTTGAAAAAGAGCTGAATGCCCTTTTATTGGCAATGCCCATACAAATGCCCCTTTAGGGGCAATGGGTAGTTTAGGATTTTTTAGTGTTAGGTATTTTATTTTTGGGGTTTAGTGGGTGGGGGGTTTTACTGTTAGAGGGGGGACTTAGTATTTTTTAAGGTAAAAGAGCTGGTTAATTTAGGGCAATGCCCTACAAAAGGCCCTTTTAAATGCTATTGGCAATTTAGCATTAGATTAGGGGGTGTTTTTATTTGGGGGGGGGGGCATTTTTATTTTCATAGGGATTAGTTTTTTGTTTTTTTTTTATAATTTGGTTTATTATTTTATGTAATGTTAGAAATTTTTATTTTTTGTAATCTTAGATTAATTTAATCTTAGTTTTTTTATTTTTAAGTAATGTTAGCTTTTTTATATTAATTGTTTGTAACTTAGTATTTTTTAATTTAGGTAATTGGGGTTAATTTAGGGGGTGTTAGGATAGGGGGTGTTAGGTTAGGGGGTGCTAGGTTAGGGGGCTTAGTAATTCAATTAGTTATTTGCGTTGTGTGGGTTTGGCGTTTAAGGTCTTAATAGTTTTATTAGGATTATTGCGTTGTGTGGGTTTGGTGGACTAGGGGTTAATAGGTTAATTAAGTTTATTGCATTGGTTGGGGATGGTGGTTTAGGGGTTAATAGTTTTAATAGGTAATTTGCGATATGGGTCAATGGCGGATTAGGGGTTAATAGTTTATTAAGTATATTGCATTGTGGTGTGATGGCGGTTTAGGGGTTAATAGGTAAATTAGATGTTTTGCGATGTGGGGGTTGGTGGATTATGGGTTAATATAGTTTATTAGTTATTAAGGAGGAGGGATGACGGTTGGCAGGTAGATAGATATTGTGCATGCGTTAGGTGTTAGTTATTTTTAGGAGGTAGATAGATATTACACATGTGTTAGGTGTTAGTTACTATTTTCAGGGGGTTATGGTGCTCACATACTCAGAGCAAGTCTTGCTGCGCCTGCCTATGTGTGGCGAGGTGAAAATGGAGTAAAATTTCTCAATTTCCACAGCGTAAGTCCTTGCGCTGAATATGTGATACCAATTTGCGATGCGGTTCTATGTTAGCTTATGGGAGTAAAAATTGCGGGTGAGAGGTGAAATATACGTGCCCCATTTATATGCGGTGCTGTATATGTGATATCAAAACCGCATAAAAAATGGTGTCGCCCGCTTTTGGGGGCAATGCCGCATATGTAATCTTGCCCCTAGTTTTGTGCTGCAGTAGGCACAGGTAAATCTGCTGCCCCTTTAACCCACAGCAGTTTTATTTTATAAATTCCTCAGAACCACAGGCTGTCCAGGGAAACATGTGGTTCATACGTTACAGTTAGACAACCAGGGATTATTCATTTGTAATAAAATCAAGACATAAAATCTGTAGAGAACAGGAGTGGGTGGCATCATTCCATAGAAATGCCCCTTATAATGTGATGCCCCAATAAATCCTAGGCCAAAATAAAACCGGGTTTAACCCTTTCTCAGGGATTAGCACATGATAAAGAAGAACATTAAAGAAACATAACTTACTGTAACAGACTAGAGCATTTTTTTTTTAAATTAACATTGCTGCTACTATAATAAAGTTATTAACCCCTAAACCTAAGTCTAACCCTAACCCTAACACCCCCCTAAGTTAAATCTATTTTTAATAAATCTAAATAAAATTACTATAATTAAATAAATTATTCCTATTTAAAAATAAATACTTACCTATAAAATAAACCATAAGATAGCTACAATATAACTAATAGTTACATTGTAGCTATTTTAGGATTTATATTTATTTTACAGGCAATTTTGTATTTATTTTAACTAGGTACAATAGTTATTAAATAGTTAATAACTATTTAATAGCTACCTAGTTAAAATAATGACAAAATTACCTGTAAAATAAATCATAACCTAAGTTACAAATACACCTAACATTACACTATCAATAAATGAATTAAATAAATTAACTACAATTATCTAAACTAAAATACTATTAAATAAACTAAACTATATTACAAAAAACAAACAAACACTAAATTACAAAAAATAATAAAATATTACAAGAAGTTTAATCTAATTACACCTAATCTAATCCCCCTAATAAAATTAAAAAAAAACACAAAATAATAAAATTCCCTATCCTAAACTAAATTACAAAGTAATCAGCTCTTTTACCAGCCCTTAAAAGGGCTTTTTGTGGGGCATTGCCCCAAAGTAATCAGCTCTTTTACCTGTAAAAAAAAGAAATACAATACCCCCCCAACATTACAGCCCACCACCCATACACCCCTACTCTAAGACCCACCCGATCCCCCCTTAAAAAAACCTAACACTACCCCATTGAAGATCACTCTACCTTGAGCCGTGTTCACCCAGCCGGGCACGATGGGGCAGAAGAGGACATCCGGACTGGCAGAAGTCTTCATCCTATCCGGGCAGAAGAGGACATCCGGACCGGCAGACATCTTCATCCAGGTGGCATCTTCTATCTTCATCCTTCCGGAGCGGAGCCATCTTCTATCCAGCCGACGCGGAGCCATCCTCTTTTTCCGATGTCCTAATGAAGAATGAAGGTTCCTTTAAATGACGTCATCCAAGATGGCGTCCCTCGAGTTCCGATTGGCTGATAGGATTCTTTTATTTTACAGGTAATTTTGTAATTATTTTAACTAGGTAGCTATTAAATAGTTATTAACTATTTAATAGCTATTGTACCTAGTTAAAATAAATACAAACTTGCCTGTAAAATAAAAATAAACCCTAAGCTAGCTACAATGTAACTATTAGTTATATTGTAGTTATCTTATTGTTTATTTTATAGGTAAGTATTTATTTTTAAATAGGAATAATTTATTTAATTATAGTAATTTTATTTAGATTTATTTAAATTATATTTAACTTAGGGGGGTGTTAGGGTTAGGGTTAGATTTAGGTTTAGGGGATAATAACTTTATTATAGTAGCGGCGACGTTGGGGGCGACAGATTAGGGGTTAAAAAATATAATGTAGGTGTCGGCGATTTTAGGGGCAGCAGATTAGGGGTTCATAGGTATAATGTAGGTGGCGGCGGTGTCCGGTCAGCAGATTAGGGGTTACATTTTTTTATTGTAGTGTTTGCGATGTGGGGGGGCCTCTGTTTAGGGGTTATTAGGTAGTTTATGGCTGTTAGTGTACTTTTTAGCACTGTAGTTAAGAGCTTTATGTTCCGGCGTTTGCCCATAAAACTCTTAACTACTGACTTTTAAATGTGGTAGGAGTCTTGGAGGTAGAGGCTGTACCGCGGCGCTCACTTCTTCCAAGACTTGTAATACCAGCGTTAGCCAAATCCCATTAAAAAGATAGGATACGCAATTGACGTAAGGGGATTTGCGGTATGGAAAAGTTGCGGAAGAAAAGTGAGCGGTAGACCCTTTCCTGCCTGACTTGTAATACCAGCGGGCGTTAAAAAGCAGCGTTAGGACCCCTTAACGCTGCTTTTTAAAGCTAACGCAGAACTCGTAATATAGGCATAATTTATTTAAAGTAAAAATAGTTTAATGGTGAGATTACAAGTGAGGCGCAACAAACTTTTGGAATCCATTTTTCTCCTGGGAGAGCTTGATATTGCACTGATTGCCATTGCACTAACGCAATAGTCTTTTCCGCTTCAATCCAGAGCTCTTGTAAAGTGTGTTCCCGAAATAAATAAGTTGCACAAAACAAAAATACATTATAAAGTACTCTTACACCCATAAATGACACTATTTACCGCTAAATCTCCATCCCTCCACATCGCAAACACTAAATAAAAGTAATAACCCCTAAACTGCCATCCCCCACATCGCAAACACTAAATAAAAATATTAACCCCTAAACTGCATCTCCCCACAACGCAAAGTAATAAACTAACTAAACCCCCTAACCTAACACCCCTAACTTAAAATACCCATAAATTAAATAAAAACTATACTATCTTAAAAACAAACAAAAAACCTACCTGTAAAATTAAATTAAAACCTAAGCTTACACTTACCCCCCCCCCTCACTAACATTACTTTAAAAAAAAAATGACATTACCAAAAAACAACTCAATAACAAAAATAAAAAACCTTACATTTACCAAAAATAAAAAACCTAACATATAAAAAACAACAACCTACCATTACAAAAAATAACAAAACCTACCCTTTCAAAACAAACAAACAAAATGACCTATTCTTCAAATAAACTACCAATAGCCATTAGAAGGGCCTTTTGTAGGGCATTGCCCTTAAGCAAAATCTCGTCCCAACTGTGTGTTTAACATATAGGGCCTATTTAAGAATGTGCAGATGGACATGATACGATGTAGCGGATCATTTCCGCCGCACATCGATAAATGCGGACAGCATATGCTGTCCGCATTTATCATTGCACAAGCATTTCACTAGAAATGCTTGTGCAATGCCGCCCCTGCACATTCGCGGCCAATCGGCCGCTAGCAGGGGGTATCAATCAACCCGATTGTATGCGATCGTGCGGATGAGCCTGAAGGCTTGTGCGGAAACATCTACATACAGCTCCATACAGAGTTTGTTAAATCGGCCCCTAAGTCCGAATTGTGGACATAGTATTTGTTTTTGTAGATTAATCTGTAATGACTGCAAGTTTGCTTCCCATTTCCTCATGAAAGAGAATGTTCTGACTACAGTATCTCCCAGTACATCTGTTTGCTCATAAATGACTTGTTGTAACAATTCTTTTTTTAGTTGGACCAAAGTGGAGGCTTTCCTATCTAACCCCAGTCTAAGAATGAGTCTCCTAGCCATGAGAATCACATTATAGATGAATCATTTTTTTGTCTGTTGGTAGATCATGTGTCTGTAGAAGTATAATCCTTTAGGGTGTAAGCGTGACTGGAGATAGACCCACCTTCTGTAGCTACACTTCCACCATTCCCCAATATATATATAATCTAGGACACTGCCAGACCATATGCGCGTAATATTCACCTTTGGTGTAGAACATCTAGGACACTGACCTGGGGACGACTTACTCCATTTATTAAACTTTTTGGCATAGCATATTCACTATGAAGCCATTTGGTGTGGGATTCACACTTGTCTGCTGACAGTGTAGCTTTTTGAACTCTCTGTATGCTTTGTTGGACCAAATCTACTGAGATGATGGAGTCAAGTCCAATTGCTCCTGTAATTCTCTAAATGTTTTCGAATTGTGACATTATCCTCTTATATTACTTGTGAAACTAAATGTAATCATAGTATTTTCCATGTTTGAAATGTTTTAGTAATGTTCCTGACAGAAAATCTTGATTCCCCTGAATGGGAAGATATTTAGTGACATTATGATCTACTCTTAATCTTTTACAGTTATTCTACCATGCTTGTATAGGCTTAAGACTGCTGCATCTTAACTACTGTTTCCGGCGAACCTGAAGGCTCGTGCAGAAACAGTAACATTCAAGGCCATTTGGCCCTTGTTAAATTGGCCCCTAAGTCTCTTTTGTTTCTGAAATAGATCACTTTTATTGAAAACTTATGCTAAATAAAGCAAATCTTATAGATTAAGCAATACTAAGGTTTGATAGTTAAAGGGACAGGAAACCCAAAAAATGTCATTCATGATATGGATAGAACATACAATTTTAAATAACTTTTATTATCTCATATGTTTCATTCTCTTGTTATCCTTTGCAGAAGGAACAGCATTGCACTACTAGCAGCTAGCTTAACACATCTAGTTAGCGAATCACAAGAGACAAATGTGTGCAGGCACCAATCATCAACTTGTTCCCACTAGTGTAGGATAGGAGCGTATTCATTTTCAAAAATGGATACTAAAACAACAAAGCATATTTGAAAATAGAAGTGATTTTAAAAGTGTCTTAAAATTGTATGCTCTATCTGATTATTGCAAGTTTAATTTTGAAGTTCCTATCCCTTTAATGGCTTATAAGTTGATAAAGATGGCATACGCAGGCAGGGAAGAAGATAACAGTTATCACACACACGGGATAGACTCCATCTCATCAGGTGACAAACACTTTGCAGAAGATATTTAGCCTAGTCTCATCTCAACAGGAACAGTCCAGATTCAACACTGAGATGATACCCAAAAGCAACGCTGAACCACACTTTCAGTCTGCATCTCTCTCTCCCTACGTGATGTTAGAGAGACAGTTATCTGCAGCTATTTGCCCCCCCTCCACAGAATCACAGAACTAACTTTTTATTACAAGACTGTGAACAATATATACTAGCAAAGGTGTAGCTACTTTCCTGCTGTTGTTTAAAAACATTATATTAATTAGTCATAATAAAGTTTGTTTCTCATATATTTATGTTGCGCGTGGAGCAGGAATGTAAACAAACCTTATTTCCAAGGCATTAGCTGTACTGCAATTATATGAAGTGCTAATACATTAAGGTCTAGGTTACGAATGGCGCACTGACAGTTACACGCAGGCGAAATGGTGTTTATCACAGGTGTTTGTGCACGTATATTTAATAAAGTGTTATACTGTGTATTTACTGTAAATATTTCACATTCCAATGTTTTGCAAATAGCAGATTATGTTCTACTTATTTTTAAATAGATATTCATATATATATCTGAATATATCTATACCTATATATATAATCATACATATATACAGTATATATATATATTTTTTTTTTTGTGTGTGTATGTATAAATATATATTTGTGCAAAAAAACCATCAGATATATGTGTAAATATGTATTTATGAATAAATAGAACATATTCTGCTATGTGGAGAACATTGGAATGTGAAATATTTATATTTTCTTGTCTGATTAGCGCACTTGTGAATATGCATTTGGTTTTGTGCGCAAGTAGGGTGTTAGTTTTTTCCCCCACTTTTTTGCTCCATTGACTTCTATGGGGGAATATACATTATCGTGCACGATATTCTAAGTATGGTTTTTTACACGCGTCGGGTTAGTGCAAGAGCAAAAACAATTTAATTTCAACTTGTAATATGAGCACATAAAGCTTACTACTAGCGGAGTTAGCTCTCGAGTGGGAGATTTAAATAACACTCCACTTGTAATCTGGCCCTCACTGTTTGATTAATTATTTGTGCATAGAATCATGAAACATTTTTTTTTTTTCAAATTTTTTTATTGAGGTTATTATGAAAGTTTCATAACATGTTCATCCGATAACAATAATAGCTTAATTCTGAAAGATACATCCTTATAACAGTAGCATAGTCATAAACTAAGGAAATAGCAGGTCTTGAAATAAATTCTATATGCCTTTGGAGGGGAACGTGTACAATGGTCATGTAACATACATCTATGTCCCGCATCCACAACTCCATAATGGGAAGGAAGATATCAACAACGGACAAGAGGCATATGAGATTGCTAGAGTTAACCATGTAGAACAGGGATGTCAGAAACAGAGTATATGTTGGTACATGAAATAATGGAACCTCAGTTTTATATTTTATATATAATAGATGTGACCCACGCCTTACCATGGAGAGAATTTATAGGTTTATTTAATCTAATAGGGTTGGGGCAGGTGTGGGGCAGTATTTGTTTGGACGCTCTCAGACCAAGGTGGTCTAGAAAAGAGAAGAAAGAATTCAGCGGGCAAGAGCCGCTCGTGTTAGAAAAGTAGGGGAATAAAAGGGAGTGAGGGGCGGAGCTATCCAGAATGCCAAATTAATAATGTGAATGGGGTTTTTAGAAGGCTTATTATCCAGTTACCGATTTACTAATTTACGGGTAAAGTTATGCATAGATGAGAAAGTTAGTGTATATAGAGAGTGTAGGGGACTACTGCATGAGCTCTTCTCCTGGGGGAGTGCCAGCATTAGGCGATGTGGGTCAAAGGAATATGAGTATGACCCTCAGGCAACAGGTACCGGCGGGAAAGGGGGAAGAGGGGCTCAGCGAGGACCGGTATTTTGTCTAAATTAAGACTTCCACACAGGGGGTGTGATTAATTAGGGGTCTAATTATCATGAGGTTTTCAATGCATTCTCTGCAGGTAACTCAAGTAACTAATTCTAGTGTACCAAAGAACTATGAGATATAGGTATATGGCTTATGGAGTTTCATCTGGTGCCAACTGTCATAACTCTCAACAGTGTCTCAAGACAATCCTTTGAACACTATAGGAACTAGAGCATAAAAAATCTATACATTTTATATTGAGGGAGCTGAAACATTGGTCATATTTGCTGCACTTTTGTAACAAGTATACAATCACATCATTCCAATCTGGTTCTCTGAAACATATAGGTCTGATAGCATATAATCATTGTGTGTTAATTAAACCGTGGGAATAAGAACATGAGTCAGGTCCATATGTAGCACTGGGGATTTAAAGAAAGGTTGTGTTATGGACAGTATGATATTTAAACTGCCGATGCATATACAAGTTGCTATTAAAAAAGGGCGGTCCATACTAACGTACACATAAGGAGACCTTATCCAAGTCATTAACAGTCATGTAAATGCAATCTACGAACGACAGTGCATGGTTAATAAAACCCCCTCCATATTTTGCAGCAATATATCTCTCTGTTTATTAATTTGGCCTTTTCCACATCACTGTCTTCTCATGGGTGTAATAAGGGAGTAAAATAAGATAAGAAGGTTTCAAACCCAGATAGCTCCCATTAAGCTACCGATATAAAAGATTGCATCCAGCAGGATTTATAACACCATACTACATCCAAATAGGCAGATATTTAAATATGTAAAAGTAGAATGACAAAACCTTTAAACTGCTTAAAACTTGACAATAAACCAAATGAGCTGAGGCTATTGTGGGGACTTGCAATACTTTTAAGAAACCTAACAGGGTTGCTCAGTAGATGTTAAAATGAACTTTTAAAAGAAAAAAAAGGGAGAGTGAAAAATTAGCTTAGGTCCTCTTTTGGGAGATGAAATGTTGCGGGGAGTATTTACCCAATGCCCAATCTGCAGCAAATAAAGGTCAGGAAGGCTCCAGTAACTCTTATCCCCAGGGTAGGCAATTGTTCCTGACTTCTTGGGAACGAAGAAGATCCTAAGAGCTGCGCAAATGTCAGGAGACTCAGAGCACACTTCATCTGCATCATCGTTGACCACTTCTCATGCGGTAGCTGTACGGGTATAGGTAGGTCAGTGGAAGTGAAGGCTGAGAACCTGCAATGCGTTGGGCTATGAAACATTTTTAATCTGGAGAACCTGTTAATTATATCACAAATTATTCATTTCTTTGTCCCTTCCAACCTGCTAGTAACCACCTATGGGTCCCAAATCCACATAACTAATATACCCCACAGGCAGTAAGCAGCTTCATTTTGACTAGATTTGTCAGTCACATACTGAGAAGAATTTGCCCCAGTCCCTTTATAAATTCAGTTCACAAAATGAGTGTGTGTTTATCTGCTTCAGCAGCAAGTGCAATGTACATCATCAGTGAGTTAGAGCAATCAGAGTTGGTAATTGGTACATTTTTGTTACATTAGATGCATAACAGTCCATTTTTGGGTTTATAAAAATCTAGTAGACCCTTTGGTAGTGACATTCAGGTCCAGTGTAGCTTTCATTGCTGGACAACATTTGAGCACACATATTGGTATGGGACCAAGTATCTTGCCGCACCTGAATAGTTTAGAAACAAAAATTAGTCTATGTTTTAATATAGCTTTGGGTACACATTCTACTGAAACATTTGAGAAATTCTATCCGACCCTTCGGCAATTAGAGTTGCTTGTTTTCTGGGACCACCAGTAGACTCTAGAACACAGACACACCTTGTAATGACTCTAAACCCTTACAGTCCACGGTCATTGGTCCATCCCGGTTTGTGAGTCTGTCAGTCAGTGTTTTACTGGGAGAGCTCCCTCCCACCCCAATTTGTCAGATGATGTATTTTCTTGTATTAAAAGCCCTATAATTAAACAATAGCAATGCTTAACACCTTACCCCACCCCCTCAGAAAATTACTTGGGGTCAGCTTCTGGATCTGAACTTTCAGAAACCCATTGCACCTTTCAACCAGTCAAGCAGCCTTGGGGTAATGTGGAATATACAAGATCCAGGTAACTTCACACTCTTTGGCCCATGACTACACTAGGGCCATTGCTTCAGAACACCACACGTCCTGATCTCTGCTTGAGTCACTGGAATTCCTCTCTGCTGTGCCCATAGGTAACAGGCTCCTATGTGTCCAGCTTTTTTATGTATCCAGCATGCCAGATTCAATAGCACTGGATTGACAGGAGTGACTTCTGTGACTGTTTACTTTGATCAGCTAATCAACAACGTTATTGTGGGTGTTCCCAGCATGTGCATCTACATCAGAGACCCACCCATGTTGGCTGTTCACATCCTCCCACAGCTTGTTCCAGAGGTCTGCATTGCCCCAAAGACTTTCCCATGGATCTTCCACTCTCTTTTTTCAATCTCAGTTAGCCCAACAGCTGATCCATCTGTGAACCAGGTCTTTTTCTTCTGATCTCTAGTTAAGTCCTCTAATTTAGGCCCTTCTTTCACAGGAGATACTTCCAGGGTCACTGCTGCAGTTTGAATGTCTTGTTCCAAGCTCTCATATGTCACTAGCCCAGCCATCTGCTGACATACTTGTTTGAGAATTCTGGTTGTCACTCCTCCTCTTTCCTGCAAGTACCATTTTAACTTTAGGAGGATTGATTGCTGGGCAACTGCTGTCTGTATTGTCAATCCATTGTCTCTTACCCTGCTCCCTATAAGACGTTCAGTTCTCAGAATGACTTTATGTGTGACAGTTATTCCTTCTGTACTTTGCAAGGCAATACACTTTTCCAGAGCTGTGTATCTTTGCTGTGAAACCAGTAAGCTGTTTAAACCAGAATCTAATTGTTATCATCTTTTCCCCTTTGCTCTTGGAATAGGCCCCACAATAACCTTGTGGTTACAGGTATTTAGAGATCTGTTCTACCAGAGATACCATGTCAGGCACTATGAATGCAAGGGAAGCAGACAGTTTTTTACTCTTGATAGTCCACTGTAATGCGCCAAGAATCATCTAGCTTCTTTACAGGCTAAACAGGCGCATTAAATGGGCTGACCTCTAGATGAACAACACCTGCCTCCAATAATGCATGGAGGGTCTCACAAATTTCCTTGTGCCCCCACGTAGTCTGTACTGTTTTAGACAAATTGGGGTAGTAGGAGGCTGTATAAACATTGACTTAGAGTGACCCCACTCAATTTCTTTCACTGTTCTTTTTACAGCTTTCACTGTCTGCCCATCCCTTCCAAATAAACAAGTGATTCACCTTTGTGTATTTGTGTGTCCCCTGCAAAAGTGTCATCTGGCTGAGAGGCAGGAGGCTATGGTTTCAAAGATCTGTGTCATGGATGTACTATGGCAGGTCAGACAGGGGCGTATTTATGCATAGGCCAACAAGGCCGGTGCCTATCGCGTCAAATTTTGGGGGACAGCACTTCTCTGTTGGCAGTGCACTGATTATCACTGTGGCCATGCTTTTAAAAAAATAAAATTATTTTTGACCATTCGGCGGTCACGTGACCGGCTTTTCACCTAGGTCACGTGACGCCGCCTGCCTTCCTGTCGACATGCCGCACATAAATGAAGGGAGTCATGCACGTGATCTTCCAGGCGGCCAGAGAGTTAGAAGATGAAGTGGAGCTGCTGTGGAGTCAGTCACCGAGTGGGAATGGTGGAGCGGCAGAGCGGAGCCTGAGAGGAGGGGGGCTGACCCGGCTGATTCTGACTATATAACTTAGGTAGGAGGCAGCAGCAGGGCACGCACGCCACAGATCTGCTCCCTTAACTTCATTCTTGGAAAGTTTCTGAGTCTCTAAGGAGATAAAACACGGGCAATATTTGTTCTTGCTTGAACAATTTCACAAGGCATTCAGTCTTGTTTTGTTAATGCTGCTACCTACAGTGGGTAAGGGGGAATGATACATTTTACTAATAGCCTATAAATGTAACATCCAAAAGATGTTTCTGACCTCACAGTGTATGCAAAATAATCATTTCTTTTTCATTCGAGAGGGAAAACTAGCTTACAGTATATATAACAGTCTACAACTTCCTGTAATTAGGAATGTGCAAAACTCAAAACTGGAATTAGTATATATATATATATATATATATATATATATATATTTATTTATGTGTGTTATACCCTGACCAAAAAATATTATGGCTAAAAAAGACCTAAAACCTGGTCAAAAGAAACTGGAGAGATGCGCAGCACAGCCGACTGTGCTGCGCATCTCTCCAGTTTCTTTTGATGGGTGGCTGTTATCATCTTTTTAATATGACACAATAGAGCTAATTTTTATTACAGAGCGAGTTTTTTCTTTTGCTTGAATTATCTTCTGACCGGTGATACGCTCTATTCTTTTGCTCTGCTGGCTAACTACGGATTGGGCTCTGGTTGCTCACACCCCCACAGTGACGTAGGAAAGCCGGAACAGCAGTGGCAGATGAACTCCATAGTGGGGTCCTTTCCTATTAAGTCACACAGGGGTTTTCTTGAATTTGATATACTTTGCCCAATCTGTATTGAATATACATTTATCATTGACTATTAGCACGTATCCCACCTGCATCCAGACTTTCTCTGTAAATATAAATACAGGCATACTTCGTTTTATTGTGCTTTGCTTTTTAGAGCTTCACAGATATTTCTTTTTTTTTTTTACAAATTGAAGTTTGGGGCAACCCTGTGTCAAGCGGGTTGCTACAGCACTATTTATCAGCACAATTTTTCCAACATATATAGAAATCTAAACAATAGCTACAAATGTATACACACATACATGTATATATATATATATATATATATATATATATATATATATATATATATATATATAAATACACACATACACACACCACCAGCAAGAAGATTACGCTGAAGGCTCAGATGATGGTTAGCATTTTACAGCAATAAAGTATTTTTTAATTAAATGGACAGTCAACTCCAAACATTTTATTGTTTAAAAAGATAGATAATCCCTTTATTACCCATTACCCAGTTTTGCCCAGCCAACAAGGTTATACTTTTTACCTCTGTGATTACTTTGTATCTAAGCCTCTTTTGACACCCCCCCTGATCACATGGCTATTTATTTATTATCTATTGACTTGCATTTTAGCCAATTAGTGCAGTGTCATCCACAACCCACAGGTGTGAGCACAATTTTATCTATATGGCCCACGTGAACTAGCAGTCTCTTGTTGTGAAATCTATTAAAAAGCATGAGATAAGAGGCTGTCTGTAGTGACTTAGAAAGAGGGTAGTAAAGGCGTTATCTATCTTTTTAAACAATAACAGTGTTGGTGTTG
The DNA here is from genome assembly GCF_027579735.1 of Bombina bombina. Classification (NCBI taxonomy): domain Eukaryota; kingdom Metazoa; phylum Chordata; class Amphibia; order Anura; family Bombinatoridae; genus Bombina; species Bombina bombina. The sequence continues at coordinate 45,789,644 of NC_069501.1, forward strand.
ACTGTCCCTTTAAGGTATGTACATGGTTTTTTTTAGACATAATGCTATTGCACATGTAATAGACTACAGTATAGTGTAAACATAACTTTTATATGCACTGGGAAACCAAAAGATGTGTGTGACTCTTAATTGAGATATTCGCTTTATTGCGGTGGTCTGGAACCAAACTCGCAATATATATAGGTGGTACACCTGTATTTTAAAAGAAAGAATTACTCCCTTATATACAGTATTACACATCCTTTATATAATCACACTAATTAACAATTACTTTTTAATTACAATAACTTATGTACACTCCTGCACAACATCTTCACATTCACAAAAGAAGCCATTATCATCAATTATACACCACAAAAACAAACTTAAATGTACTTAAAAGACAAAGCATATGAAAGATTGGTTACTAAATAGAGCCACTTAGACCTTATGAGATGGTTCCCAAAGGACAATCCCTATTCATATGCACAATATTTTATTCATCATCATTTCCATATAAAACCAATTATAACAAACACTTATCAATGTTTTACAATATCATTAGATATCCATTCATAACATAAAAATGGTTTATAATATATATTTTTTAAATTATACATTTTTAGAATTTATAAAACATAGTATTCCTCAACTCATCATATTCCAAACTAACGTTAAAACTTATAACGACATTTCCTAGCATAAGATTTTAAAGTAGCAAGAAGAGGATTGGGTTTGCGCGCTGTACAGCACATTAAGGTAAGTATTTAACCCTTATTTTTTTTTTAAGGGAAACAAATGAATACTGATGTATTTTGCCAGTATTTTTAATTTTCTTTAATTTTACTTGGTGCATTCATTTCGATGTTCGTTTCCAAAAACAAAAATCCAATTTTCATGACAAATGTGCATTCATCCAAAAAACAATGCAGATCTCTATTGGAAAGCACAAGCCACTAGGGGCCACTTTTCCCACATATTAACGAGCACTGAGTGTAGGGGCCACTTTCCTTAAGGTTACCTAGACAGCTATTAGCAAGCAGGGTGCACTATATATATATATATATATATATCTATACTGTAATTGCGTTTGTAATGTCCGTCGCCACCGGCAGTTGTGCACGCATCCTCAATGGAATGTTGGCAACTTGAGGCAGCCAACAGAATGTTGGCTGTGCGCGCAGACAAAAGAATTCCCCTGGATGCAGCGAAGCTGCATCCTGGTGGATTCCGAAAATGGCAGGGTGGTGCCACCCTGCCATTTTCGGAATCCACCGGGATGCAGCGAAGGCAAACGGAGCATAAAAAAAAAAAAACCTTAACCGCAAAACCCCCACATCGCAATAAACCTAATTAACATATTAACCCATAAACCGCAAAACCCCCACATCGTAATAAACCTAATTACCCTATTAACCCCTAAACCGCAAAACCCCCACATCGCAATAAACCTAATTAATCTATTAACCCCTAAACAAAAAAAAACCACATCGCAATAAACCTAATTAACCTATTAACCACTTAAACTGTCAAAACCCACAACGCAAATAACTAATTAAATTACTAAGCCCCATAACCTAACACCCCCTAAATTAACCCAAATTACCTAAACTAAAAAATACTAGTTACAAAAAATAAAAAAGCTATGATTACAAAAAAAAGGCTAACATTACAGAAAATAAAAAAAAACAAATTACCAAAGTTTAAAAAATTAAACCTAATCCTATGAAAATAATAAAGCCCACCCAATAAAAACACCCCCTAATCTAAGAATAAACTACCAATAGCCCTTAAAAGTGCCTTTCCCTAACTTTAACAGCTCTTTTAAGAATTAAACATACTAAGACCCCCTAACAGTAAAACCCCCCACCCACCAAACCCCCCAAAATAAAAAAACTAAAACTAAAAACCCTAAACTATCCATTGCCCTGAAAAGGGAATTTGTATGGGCATTGCCCTTAAAAGGGCATTCAGCTCTTTTACTGCCCATCCCTAATCTTAAAAAAATAATAATAAAAAAAAATAACGCCCCAAATAGATACTCACGGGTCCTGAAGTCCGGCGAAGAAGGTCCTTTTCCATGCGGTGAAGTCTTCTACCAAGCGGCCAAAATCTTCTTCCAAGCGGGGAACTCTTCTTTCTTCATCCAGGACAGCGGAACTGAAGACCAGCGGCGGCGGAACTGAAGACCGGCGACCGTGGAGCTATGGAGCGTGGAGGATCCTCTTCTTCCGATCACTGCCATACACTGAATAGTGAATTCAAGGTACGAGATTAAAGATGGCGTCCCTTGAACTCCTATTGGCTGATTTGATTCTTCAAATTCAAATCAGCCAATAGGATGAGAGCTACTGAAATCCTATTGGCTGTTTAAATCAGGACCCGTGAGTATCTATTTGGGGCTTTAGTGTTAGTTTTTTTGGGGGGGTTGGGGGGGTTAGATTAGGGATGGGCAGCAAAAGAGCTGAATGCCCTTTTAACTTAGGTTTAATTTTTTAATTTTTGGGGGTTAGACTTTAGAGCTAGAGTTTATTTTTATTTATTTTTTTTTACATTAGGGATGGGCAGCAAAAAAGCTGAATGCTCTTTTTAGGCGCAATGTCCATACAAATGCCCTTTTCAGGGCAATGGATAGTTTAGGTTTTTTAGTGTTAGGTTTATTTATTTTGGGGGGGGGTTTGGTGGGTTTGTGGGTTTTACTGTTAAGGGGGACTTAGAATTTTTGGTAACTGCAAAAGAGTTGTTTAACTTAGGGCAATGCCCTACAAAAAGCCCTTTTAAGGGCTATTGGTAGTTTAGCATTAGATTAGGGGGTGTTTATATTTTGTGGGGGGGGGGATTTTTTATTTTCATTAGGGATTATGATTTTATTTTTAATAATTTGTTTATTTTTTTCTGTAGTTCTATTTTTTTATTATTTTTATTAATAACATATAGACTGTCCTCTGGGCAGGCTTACCAACTAGTATATATATAAAACAGTTCCAAGGTGAGCACCCTCCCACTTGCTATAAACCTCTTCAATACCAGGGTGCAGATAAATCAACTCATATATTCCATAAATTAGTCACACTCTCTGAATTCAATACACAACAAAACTGGTTTATTCTGTGATGTTTTGGGGTCCTTACCCCTTCCTCAGACGTCTTGAAATGTATCAAAATCATGTTTTTTTATGGTGGGGGGGGGCCTTCATGGATTCTTGCAAAGGAGCTCTGAGGCTTCCAGTTATGCCTCTGGTATAAAGACTTCAATTTTTACATTTAACTTTGAACTGTGACTGTTCATGACAATCACTTTCAACTGTTAAAGGGCCATAATACCCAAATGTTTAAACACTTGAAAGTGATGCAGCATAGCTGTAAAAAGCTGACTAGAAAATATCACCTGAACATCTCTATGTAAAAAAGAAAGATATTTTACCTCAAAAGTTCCTCAGTAGCCACCTCCCATTGTAAAGGATTTCTAAGCAGCATTTTAGTGTGTCTGTCCTGGGACAGCTGAAAGGATGAGCATCATGCACTCTCATGCTATTTCACCAATCAGGTAAAGGAAGCTTACTATGAAATCTCATGAGAGTTAAGTCAAATCTCATGAGATCACAGTAAGAGTTCATGACCTCAGCACTGCTGATGCTGATTGGCTGCTGTTCATTTCTTCATTTTTTTTAAAATTTTACCTGCAGCTGGGAGCAGCTGAGTATAACTTTTTACACAGAACTTACTCTGCTGAGCTGAGGAGATTGTGAGGTAAAATATCTTCCTTTTTTACATAGAGATGCTCAGGTGATATTCTCCTGACAGCTTTTTACAGTTATACTGCATCAGTTTCAAGTGATTTAGCGTATGAGTATTATGTCCCTTTAAGCTTTATATTTTGCAAACGACAACAAAGACAGTTAATAATAATATTATATAATTTTTTAATTACTGAGATAAATATGGCATTTTCATCAGTGAATGAACATTAACTAATGCTACTGGGCTGAACAGGGATGTTCCAACTTCTGTGTGAGAACCGATGTACTCTTTAAACAGTTTCCCTCTTCAGATCCTGCAAATTTTATCAGAAACTAAAAGGTGATGATGAGATTGTTTTAAAATACACAAAACAGTTATTAGAAAAAAATTCACGTAAATTGCTTATATAACGGCATTTTTGTATTTAAGCACGTTTTATTTGAATCATTAGTCTGGTGTTCTTTTTTCACTTGTAAATAATGTATTAAATGTTTGTTGGCCAGATTACAAGTGGCACGCTATTTAGCACTTTCACTCAAGCGTTAACACCGTCAGAAGAAATCTTTTAACGCGTTTGCGGCGTATTACAACTTCAATGTAAAACTTTTACGTGCAAGCAAAACCCAATGCACAATAGCTAAATGACTTCAGATATTGCAGCCTCGCAAAAAATTTCTCCCCATAGATTTCAATGAGAGTTTAGAAGAAAAACCTAACACATCGCTTGTGCACTTTTTATTTTTATGGTGCCTTAAGATAACTAATTTTTCATGTGCACTAACCCGACATTGCTTTAGGCCTAAAGTGCGCAAATACATGGACAAATACCATATAGCTTTGAACCCTCATAAAAACGTTTTTTAATATCCATATGACTAATATCTTCAGATAGTGTTTATATGAGTGTAACAGTTTATTTTAATGTATTATTTCTGTTTGTTGCAACTTTTATTTTATCCTTAACCCTGTACACAAGATCTTCAGTTCCGCTAACCCAATGCGCATTAAATTTGTTTGCGCTTAAGCGAACCTGTTTACTTGCAACTAAACGTTCCATTATGAGAGACATCCCACAACCTGCAGAGAACACCCCTTTTTTTTTTAGAGAATTCTTTGAGAGCAGCCCCTCCGAGTGTCAGGGTGGAATTTTACATCATATCCTGTGAATGTTAGATAATCGCACCCTATATCTTACATACAAGCATCTCTGACTGGTATACAAACAAAACAGTTTCCTCTGAGAGCTGATTAATGGATTTCATTTTATTGTAATATTTATGAGGCAGATCTCTCTTAAATAAACTTCTCTGAAATAAAAAAACGTGTATTCATCCAATTTAAAGGATATTTTTGTTCTGTACTAATAATATCCAATTAAAAATGTGCTAATTATGTGTATTTCTTTTTACAAAGGATGTGCTCTGAACAAAGGAACAGATTAACCCAGGATTATTAACAATTGATTCCTTTCATTTTAATTAATTGTATTTCCCGTCATGTGGATCAGTACCCTAAGTATCATAAGAGCTTCCTTACAAAATTTATAATATATTGGATTTCTGTTTATTTTTATTTTATTTTTACATTATTGCTTTTATCCTAAAGGAAATGAGACACAAAAATGTCTTTCATGATTCGAATAGAGCAAACAATTGTTTTTTTAAATTTCAAATGTACTTTATTATCAATTCTATGTTAAATGTTTATGCTTTTGCAAGAGCACAAGATGACAGTGGTGCTTGCTGCCATGTAATGCTGCAGACACGAGCACCTACTTACCTTTTTGTGCTCTTTAACAAAGAATACCATGGAAACAAAGTTAGTTTGATATTAAAAGTACATTAGACACTTTTTAAAAAAAATGTATGTCCTGTTTGAATCTCAAAAGAAAAATTTTGGGTTTTCTTGTTGCTTTATTGTTGTGGACTAGTCTTTATAACTAAAGTGTTTAAGATTCCAGCTAATTTATACAACATTTATTGCACCCACACGGCTCAAGGCTGTATTCCACTTTGTAAACACGTATAATTATATCACTCCAAAGTAATGTCACCCAGACCCAGAATGCCGTTACGGCGGTGGATCCTTCCGCTAAAGCACATAGAACACAAAATAGTAACAGGCAAGGCATCCAAACAAAGTAACATGACCACTGACGCGTTTCGTGCCCCATAGTGGCGCTTACTCATAGACTACACACGCAATAATGCAGCTCCTATTTATATAAAATCTAAAATTAAACCCTTTCAGGTACTTTAAAGAAACTACTGCTAAACACATAGTGCATACTTGGTAATAGGCTGATAGTACAAGATTTTACTCATCCATAGCATAACTTATGAATGAGACTATGGGGCCAATTTAACAATGTCTGGCGGACATGATATGCTGCAGCGTATCATGTCCGCCAGACCTCGCTGAATGCGGGCAGCATACGCTGTCGGCATTCAGCATTGCACAAGCAGTTCTAGTGAACTGCTTATGCGATGCTGCCCCCTGCAGATTTGTGGCAAATCAACCCCATTGTATTCAATCAGGTTGATTGCTGTACGCCGTTTAGAGGCGGCGGATCCAGTTAAGGAGCAGCGGTTTTAACTCCTGAAGGCTCGCGTGGAAACAGGGCGAGTTGGCCCCATTCAGGGCATAGTAAATTGGCCCCTAAGTACTTAACACATTCTTCTCAGACTCTCTATACAAACTTATACAGAGGTACATAAATAATACATTGATTATATGAACCATTATATGTGATTTTGACTTGGTTTGTAAATAAGCGTAACTAATTTGTGAGATGCTTTTGTAATACCGTATATACACACTCATATTTATAAAAGTAAAGAAACACTATAAATACTACAGTGATAACCTGATGTCTGATATTGGCCTTCACACATCAATTATGAAAATTTTGAATACTCCTAATAATGCCATAGGCGCAGGGCCGGATTTGCCATTAGGCACAGTAGGCATGTGCCTACAGGCGCATTGCAGCAGGGGGCGCAACAGAGTCAGTGTTTTTTTTTTTTGTTTTTTTTAAAGTGAACTTGTTTTTTTCCCCCTGATTTTGTTGAGCCTGTGAGTGAGTGCTTTGTTACTTTCTGTAGTGTTTAATTTGTACAGTAGGCAGGGGCTAGTGCTTATCAACTTTATCAGAACAGATGTCACAGTGAGCAGAACTAGGAGACTAGCAAGCAACAACTTTAGCAAGTAGCAGTAGCACCGCACGCACTGCAGTCGTCTCCTCGCGTCCTCCTAGGCTGACTCCCTCCCACCCCTGACTCCACCCTCGCTCCCACGCTCCAGTTGGTAGTGCACAGCCTGCACAAGTGAAGTGACTGACAAGTCGTCTCATACATACTCCAGTCCCCGGGCCCAGGTGAGTGTGCTGGCAGCTGCTCTGAAACTGCTATGGTCGGCGCTGCGCATGCACACCATCCCAGATTAGCCACTAATTTTGTTTGGGGCTAGCTGGGCAGCGTCACGCCCTTGTCTGACCGTCACATGATGCCGACTGCCGCCCTCTGCCTCTCAGAGTCAGAGTACTAGGCGGGAAGATAGTGAGCTGATGTGCGTGCTCATTGCTGCTGGCCTGGGCTGGCTGAAGTTTTGGTTGCTCCTCCACGGTCCACCTTCTGACGCTGTCGGAGACTGTCGCCTGTCGCCTGCCCTGGGCCCTGAGACGCCTCAGTCTGTCTACAGCATATAAGTGAGTTTTACTAGTAGTCTATGAAAGTGAGTCAGAGTGACCAAGACCAAGCGCACTAACTGTAACACTTACCAGTAAAAAGTTATTATTAGACTGACTGGACTGTGACGCAGGTACATGTGTGAGAGAAGGTTCCCTCTCGTAGTGAGTGTGACAGTGTGTTTGATCGCCCCAGCGGTGGTGCTAGCCATGTATTTCCTTCTGCTTAAAACATATGTGTTGGGACTGGAGACCGTACTGAGATGCATCCTGCTGTTCTATGGGTTGGAGTTTATTCTGAGCTGTGCAGCCTTGGTCATGTTTAGCAGAGAACCAGTTTACTGACTGTCTCACACAATACCCCAGGGTGTCTCATCTGTATGCTGTGCAAATCATAGGAGGCCGCAGCTCTTCCTTCTGGTTTTTATTCATTATGTTGTTAATTAACTTCCTGCTATTATGAAAAAAAAGAAGACAAAAAAGAAGGGCCTAGTATTAATAAAATAATAAGCATTTCTGTTAGCTGTCACTCAGAGCATTTTTGCTTCCTTTTGATGTTTACTGGGCTCCTTTATTTTTATTGGGGTTCCTAGTTTGGCTTCATTTGAAGCAGCACTGATTCATAATCCAGATACAAAAGTAATGTGTGGTCCTCACAGCCCCACAGACTAGTTCTGATTATTGTGCACTGATTCTTTCCACCTCTGTTTTGAAGAGAGATGAGTTAACTTAAGAATACATGTAGTTTTACTATGGTTTAATATCTTTAGATATGTCTGTATATTCTGTCTCTATGATGTTTGATCAAATTCTGAATTATAAATACTTAAATAAATTGTCCCCTTTACGAATGTATTTGTATCCAAGTTAATTGAGTTATGATAGTACACATGAGCTGTCACTATAATCTCAGTAACTTCACTGTTAATTTATTAACTCTTTTAGAAACTAAATATCATGTAAAATGCATGTTCACATGGCTGCATTAGTGTAATTGGCTTTGTTCATCTCTTTTAAATCCTTGCAATGCTTTTTGCCACTCTCTATCCCTTGCCATTTAAACGTTCCTCAAATAAAAGAATTAGGGACATTTAGTACACATGAAATTATTGTGTGTGTGTGACTGTGTATGTGTATGGGTTTATGTTTGTGTGTGTGTGTGTGTGTGTGTATGTATATGTGTGTATATATATATATATATAATCAGGTAATAGATCATTGTGTTATCCCTTTGTGTACACACACTTGCTTACTTATCTTATATTTGTAAATTCAATACTTAGAGGACAATGCGGAATTTATATTTTATTACCTAAAGGGACAGTCTACACTAAAATTGTTATTGCTTAAAAAATATAGATAGTTGTCCTAAATAATATATAAAAAAAAAGTCCTCACTTTTTTCACTTTTTTGTGAGGGGGGAGGGGGGGGGGGGGGCGCTTCAGGGTTTTGTGCCTACAGGCACATGAGATGTAAATCCGGCCCTGCATAGGCGAACAATGTAGATCTAATTATCAATGAAATAGCTAATATCCCACTCTCTATTCATTCCTAGGGGGGAGCAAGTCTTTCTTTTCTCAAATTTTATTTCTATTTCCCCCTCTAGGTGGCACTCTTGCCACATCAAAAATCTGAATGGTTAAATCTGCTTTATTGGAGAAATGTATAGTGTTAAAATGATTTGCAACCGCTGAATCTCTATTATAATTCTTGATGTCCCTAGCATGTTCACCAAATCTGGTTCTTGCCTCTCGAGTCGTTTTTCCTATGTTTTGATAATTGCAGAAATTAGACATTTGCGATTCGGTTCGGTCCGAATCGAAATTCGGACGAATTTTGCCAAATTCGGATCGATTCGAATTTCCGAATTGCGGCAGTGCCGAATCTACCGAATAAATCCGAATCGATTTGGATTGATTCGGATGGATTCGGATGGCCATGTATTACACTAGTATTGTACAGTATACTAGTGTAATACACAGCACATCCCACTTCACAGTGCCGAAATTCCGAAAATCCGAATCGATTCGAACCGAACTTCGCACGAATCGGAAATAATCCGAATGAATCCGAAGCGAATTCATTCGATTTCTTCCGAATTCAAATCGATCCGAACCGAAATTCGAATCGGTCTAAACCGAACCGAATTTTTCGCGGCTGCACATGTCTAGCAGAAATTACAGGTCAGTAAATAGATTACATGCGAGGTACTACATTTGGCATAAAAGTCTATGGAATATTTTCCTTTATCTACATTAGAAACAAAGGCATTTCCTATTTTTATTTGTGAGCACATATTGCAACCTCTGCTATCACATCTGAAGTTACCCTTTCTAAAAATCCAGTTTTTTTTCTTTCTAGATGGCTCTTAACTAGACTGGGGGATAGTACTTGTGCTAATGTATATGGTCTCTTAGGCACAAATGTACAATCCTTTAACAAGGGTTTTAGGATTTCATCTCCAGACAAGATATGTAAAGGATTTATAGGATCTGCAATTAAGTTTTGGAATTTTAATATATTCTCCCTGGAGTGCTGCCTTTTTGTTAAAGTGACTATACCACAATATATTCCTTGTAATATCAGGTCTAAAAAAAAAAAATTCCTCAGAGCTATATGTACCTGTACAATTAAGGCCCTCTCATTGTTCTTTAAATAGGAAAAGAAAAAAATCATCTATATGTGTATTTTCTACAAATAGTAGATCATCTATGTACCGTGAGAAGTGTACAATATTATTAAATAGGGGATCCTTTAAAGTGTAAATTTGGGTCAAGTTCCACAATGCCACAAAGATATTTGCAAACGCAGGGACAAATTTTGCCCCCATTGTCGTGCCCCAAATTTGTAAGTAGTATTCTTCATCAAACATAAATTAATTATGGGAGAACAAAAATGGAGTATTTCACAGACAAAACCAGTTTTTGCTGTGTGTAAACCATAGTCCCTCTTCTTGAAGAATGCCACTGTCTGTATACCCAGATGTTGGAGGATACATGTATATAGGGACACAATGTCTACCACCATCCAGGAATTATCCTCTTTTCAATCTACTTTATTTAATGTGTCAAGAAGATGTCCAGTTTCTTTAAGATAACTAAGCTGATTAATGGCTATAGGTTGCAAGATCAACACTGAAACTAAACCCGACACAATAGACCTTCCTAGAGGGTGGCTTAAATCCATATGTACTTTGGGCACTTGTTACAAGATGGGGTATCCAAGTTATCTGGAATCAATGAATCAATGTTTTTTTTGGCTAAAAATCCCCAGAGATATCCTATCTAAAATCAATTTGTGTAATTCCTCTTTAAATTTGGTTGGAGGGTTTTGACCTAATTTAGGAAAAAAAAGATATGTTCGATAACTGTCGATATGCTTCTTGGAAGTAATAATCTTTTTTATTAGAACTATACTACCCCCCTTATCTGAGTTTTTATCACAATATTTTGATTCTTTTGTAAAGAATTGTTTTCTTTATAACTCAGGTTAAAGGGGGTAGAGTTGTTTTAATTTTTATGTTCCAACTTCAAAATGTCCTCTTGGACTGCTTTTTGGTTTGCATTAATCATCGGACCCCAAAAGTTTAAAGGATAAAAAATAAATTTCTGTCTTTTAGGACACTGTAATTTAGTAGGTTCTATATTGTCTCCAGTGTCACTGTATAATTCCACCAAATTGACCAGAGCACATGCATCTTTAAATTGCGAATGAGGTCTGGACTCTACTTGTACCCACCTCCCCCCATTTATCTGATGTTTCTGAAATAGTACATTGATCATCGGTTGATAAAAAAATATCTCGTTAAAGAAAGTTTTCTGATGAAATTATTCACATCTAACAGTATTTTAAATACTGTAAATCTATCCTAGCCCCCTTGACAATACTTTAAATTGAAATTCAGAAAGATTGGGACAAATTAATAACATTTAGTCCCTCGGTAGGTCTCAAATATTCATTGCTTAATAATGTCCCTACTCCACCCTGAGTGCATGTTTGTGTTTTTCTTTTCCTTTGTCGTCTTCTTCTTCCTCTCTTTGTCTCTCCCTCTGCGTTGTCCTTCATGTCTTTGGATGGACTATTAGGGGAACATCTTCCATCTCTTTACATGACCTTTCCTGTTAAAAAAGCAAAAGAAGAGGGAATTTTTGGTTAAGAACCTGGATAGCACTTGCTAACTGGTGGCTATATTTAGCTATCAATTATCAAGTGCTACCCAGGTTCTAAACCAAAAATGGGTCTGCTCCTAAACTTACATTCCTATTTTTCAAATAAAGATAACAAGAGAACGAAGAAAAATTGATAATAGGAGTAAATTAGGGTCTATCTGAATCAAGAAAGAAAAAAATGGTTTTGATATTTTTATTAGACAGTGTTATTTTAAGAGTAAGTGTACTTTGTATTGTATTTTTGAAGTGTTTTGTGCAACTTTTTATTTTCGCCAAACAGTTAACCACAGCTCTGCAATCGGGGTAATGATTCTAGCGTAAATAACGATTGCACTCAGGCGGTCGCATTTACTTTGAACTTGTAATACCAGTGGTAAGCCAGATGAATGCAAACCCTTGCGATATACCCTATGGCGCAAACGCTCCTCTTGCAATCTAGCCCAAAAAGTTGAATTATGTAAAAGAGAAACTAATTTGTAATATACTGTCAATATTTATTTTGCCCACTTGTTCTGTAATTGAACTGTAAAATGTGCTTAAAGGGATATGAAACCCCCCAAAAATATTTTGTGATTGCATCACAATTTAAAAAAAAATTCTAATTTACTGCTATCATCAAATTTGCTTTGTTCCCATGACATTCTGTGTTGAAGAGATACCTAGGTAGCATCTGGGGCACTACATAGCAGGAAATAGTGCTGCCCTCTAGTGCTCTTGCAGATGGAAAACTGTTGCCACATACTGCTTTTCAACCAAACATACCCAGAAAACGAAGAAAAATTGATAATTGAAGTAAATTAGAAAATTGTATAAAATTGTATTTTCTATCTGAATCAAAGAAGAAAAATGTTGGATTTCATATCCATTCAACCCTACATTAGTAACAGTAATTGATCTATGCAATAGCTCATTTCTATAACTGCCCACAGCAAAACATAGTCTAAATAATTTGAGAGGGATTTTTCCCTGAACTGCAACAGAAAAACAGAATTTATGCTTACCTGATAAATTACTTTCTCCAACGGTGTGTCCGGGCCACGGCGTCATCCATTACTTGTGGGAAATATTCTCCCCCACAGGGAAAGGCAAGGAGAGCACACAGCAAGAGCTGTCCATATAGCTCCCCCTCTGGCTCCGCCCCCCAGTCATTCGACCGACGGTTAGGAGAAAAAGGAGAAACTATAGGGTGCCGTGGTGACTGTAGTGTATAAAGAAAAAAGTTTTCAACCTGATTAGGAAACCAGGGCGGGCCGTGGACCAGACACACCGTTGGAGAAAGTAATTTATCAGGTAAGCATAAATTCTGTTTTCTCCAACATTGGTGTGTCCGGTCCACGGCGTCATCCATTACTTGTGGGAACCAATACCAAAGCTTTAGGACACGGATGAGGGGAGGGAGCAAATCAGGTTACCTAAATGGAAGGCACCACGGCTTGCAAAACCTTTCTCCCAAAAATAGCCTCCGAAGAAGCATAAGTATCAAATTTGTAGAATTTGGCAAAAGTGTGCAGAGAGGACCAAGTCGCTGCCTTACATATCTGATCAACAGAAGCCTCGTTCTTGTAGGCCCATGTGGAAGCCACAGCCCTAGTAGAGTGAGCTGTGATTCGGTCAGGAGGTTGCCGTCCGGCAGTCTCATAAGCCAATCGGATAATGCTTTTTAGCCAAAAAGAGAGAGAGGTAGCAGTAGCTTTTTGACCTCTCCTCTTACCAGAGTAAACGACAAACAAAGATGAGGTTTGTCTAAAATCTTTTGTTGCTTCTAAGTAGAACTTTAAAGCACGAACATCTAAATTGTGTAATAAACATTCCTTCTTTGAAACTGGATTCGGACACAGAGAAGGAACAACTATTTCCTGGTTAATATTCTTGTTGGAAACAACTTTTGGAAGAAAACCAGGCTTAGTCAAACAACCCTATCTGAATGGAAAACCAGATAGGGTGGATTACATTGCAAAGCAGATAACTCAGAAACTCTTCTAGCAGAAGAAATAGCAACCAAAAACAGAACTTTCCAAGATAGTAATTTAATATCTATGGAATGTAAAGGTTCAAACGGAACCCCTTGAAGAACTGAAAGAACTAAATTTAGACTCCAAGGAGGAGTCATGGGTCTGTAAACAGGCTTGATTCTAACCAAAGCCTGAACAAAAGATTGTACATCTGGCACAGCTGCCAGTCGTTTGTGTAACAAGACAGATAAAGCGGAAATCTGTCCTTTTAGAGAACTAGCTGACAACCCTTTATCCAAACCTTCTTGGAGAAAGGAAAGAATCTTTGGAATTTTAATCTTACTCCAGGAGAATCCCTTGGATTCACACCAGCAGATATATTTTTTCCATATTTTATGGTAAATATTTCTAGTCACAGGTTTTCTGGCTTGGACCAGAGTATCTATCACAGAATTCGAAAACCCACGCTTTGATAAAATCAAGCGTTCAATTTCCAAGCAGTCAGCTGCAGAGAAACTAGATTTGGATGTTCGAATGGACCTTGTACTAGAAGGTCCTGTCTCAAAGGTAGCTTCCATGGTGGAACCAATGACATATTCACCAGGTCTGCATACCAAGTCCTGCGTGGCCACGCAGGAGCTATCAGAATCACCGAGGCCTTCTCCTGTTTGATCCTGGCTATGAGCCTGGGAAGGAGAGGAAACGGTGGAAACACATACGCTAGGTTGAATGACCAAGGCGCCACTAATGCATCCACTAGAGTCGCCTTGAGATCCCTGGATCTGGACCCGTAGCAAGGAATCTTGAAGTTCTGACGGGACGCCATTAGATCCATGTCTGGAATGCCCCATAATTGGGTTAACTGAGCAAAGACCTCCGGGTGGAGTTCCCACTCCACCGGATGGAAAGTCTGACGACTCAAATAGTCCGCCTCCCAGTTGTCTACTCCTGGGATGTGAATAGCAGATAGATGGCAGGAGTGATTCTCTGCCCATTGGATGATCTTGGTTACTTCCTTCATCGCTAGGGAACTCTTTGTTCCCCCCTGATGATTGATGTACGCAACAGTCGTTATGTTGTCCGACTGAAATCTTATGAACCTGGCTTCCGCTAGCTGAAGCCAAGCCAGGAGCGCATTGAATATTGCTCTTAGTTCCAAAATGTTTATCGGGAGAAGCGACTCTTCCCGAGACCATAGGCCCTGAGCTTTCAGGGAGTCCCAGACCACGCCCCACCCCAAGAGGCTGGCGTCGGTCGTGACGATGACCCACTCCGGTCTGCGGAAACTCATTCCCTGAGACAGGTGATCCTGGGTCAACCACCAGAGAAGTGAGTCCCTGGTTACCTGGTCTACTTGAATTTGGGGAGACAAGTCTGTATAGTCCCCATTCCACTGATTGAGCATGCACAGCTGTAATGGTCTTAGATGAATTCGAGCAAAAGGAACCACATCCATTGCTGCGACCATTAGTCCTATTACTTCCATGCACTGAGCTATGGAGGGTTGAGGAATAGAATGAAGAACTCGACAAGCGTTTAAAAGCTTTATCTTTCTGACTTCTTTCAGGAAGATCTTCATTTCCACAGAATCAATTATTGTTCCCAGAAAAGGAACCCTTGTGGACAGTGACAGTGAACTCTTTTCTATGTTCACCTTCCACCCGTGAGATCTGAGAAAAGCCAACACAATGTCTGTGTGGGCCCTTGCTCTGGAAAGAGACGACGCTTGGATTAGGATGTCGTCTAGATAAGGTGCTACAGCAATGCCCCTCGGCCTTAGGACCGCTAGAAGGGACCCTAGCACCTTTGTGAAAATTCTGGGAGCGGTGGCTAAACCGAATGGAAGAGCCACGAACTGGTAATGTTTGTCCAGAAAGGCGAACCTCAGGAACTGATGATGAGTTTTGTGGATTGGGATATGCAGATACGCATCCTTTAGATCCACGGTAGTCAAATATTGACCCTGGCAAGATTGTCCGAATGGTTTCCATTTTGAAGGATGGAACTCTGAGGAACTTGTTTAATATCTTTAAATCCAGAATTAGCCTGAAAGTTCCCTCTTTTTTGGGAACCACAAACAGGTTTGAGTAAAAACCTAGACCTTGTTCCCCGGAGGGGACTGGGTTTATCACTCCCATCTTTGATAGGTCTCTTACACAATGTACGAATGCCTGAGCAGGTATCCCTTGGAAACTATCTCTAGTGCCTAGGGATCCGGAACATCTCTTGCCCAAGCCTGAGCGAAGAGAGATAGTCTGCCCCCTACCAGATCCGGTCCCGGATCGGGGGCTACCCCTTCATGCTGTCTTAGTAGCAGCAGCAGGTTTCTTGGTCTGTTTACCCTTGTTCCAGCCTTGCATTGGCTTCCAAGCGGGTTTGGGCTGGTCCGCGTTACCTTCTTGTCTGGCGGCAGTGGAGTTATTAGTCGGTCCGTTCCTGAAATTGCGAAAGGAACGAAAATTAGACTTGTTCTTAGCCTTAAAAGGCCTATCCTGTGGGAGGGCATGGCCCTTACCCCCAGTGATGTCTGAAATAATTTCCTTCAATTCCGGCCCAAAAAGGGTCTTACCCTTGAAAGGAATATTAAGCAACTTAGTCTTGGACGACACATCTGCCGACCAGGATTTTAGCCAAAGCGCCCTCCGCGCTACTATAGCAAAACCTGAGTTTTTCGCCGCCAATTTCGTTATTTGAAAGGCGGCATCCAATATAAAGGAATTAGCTAATTTTAATGCGTGAATTCTGTCCATGACTTCTTCATAGGAAGTCTCTTTCTGGAGCGACCTTTCTAGTTCCTCGAACCAAAAGGACGCCGCTGAAGTGACAGTAATAACACACGTAGCTGGTTGAAGGATGAACCCTTGCTGAACAAAAATCTTTTTAAGCAATCCTTCCAATTTTTTATCCATAGGATCTTTGAAAGCGCAGCTGTCCTCTATAGGAATAGTGGTACGCTTCGCTAGTGTTGAAACAGCTCCCTCAACCTTCGGGACCGTCTGCCATGCGTCCCTTCTAGGGTCTACTATGGGAAACATTTTCTTAAATATAGGAGGTGGGGCAAAGGGTACACCTGGCTTCTCCCACTCCTTTTCCACTATGTTCGCTACCCTTTTGGGTATTGGAAAGGCGTCGTCGTGCACTGGGACCTCTAAAAATTTGTCCAATTTGCACAACTTCTCTGGTACTACCATAGAATCACAGTCATCCAGAGTAGCTAATACCTCCTTTAGCAAAGCGCGGAGATGTTCTAGCTTAAACTTAAATGCTACTATATCATGTTCTGCCTGTTGAGAAATTTTTCCTGAGTCTGAAATTTCACCCTCAGACAGCCCTTCTCTCACAGCCAATTCTGATTGATGTGAGGGTAAAATAGATAAAGCATCGTCAGCGTCTGATTGTTCATCCCTTTTATCTGTATTTAAAACTGAACAATCACGCTTTCTCTGAAATGCTGGCAGTTTGGATAAAAGATTTGCTATAGAATTATCCACTACTGCTGTTAATTGTTGCATAGAAATAAGCACTTGCGCGCTAGGTGTCGCCTGCGCGGGCAAAGCTGGTGTAGACACAGAAGGAGAGGATGTAGAGCTATCCCCACTACCTTCATTAGATAAATCATGTTGGGCAACATTATGAAATGTAACAGAGCTGTCCTCATTTTGTTTGGACGCTATGGCACAATTATCGCAAACACTCGAAGGGGGAACCACATTTGTCTCTACACACACAGAACATAGGTTATCTGATGGCACAGACATGTTAAACAGATTTAGGCAGGCAAACAATGCAATAAAAATGATTTTAAACAAAAACGTTACTGTCTCTTTAAATAATAAAATGACACACTTTATGTCTGAATGTTCAAAAAACTATGAAGGCAATATCCGATTTTTCTGAAATTTGGACCCCAGTGTCTTAATACTTAGAAAGTATTGCACAGCAAATATGGAGACTATAGCTCTTAAAACAAGCAAACCGGAGCTAAAAGTTGGATTTAAGCGTTTTTATACACCACAATCCCAGCTACAGCATGCTGTAGCCTTTTACCTTCCTTAGGGGTCAACCATCCACAGAAATAAACCTTCTGGAGTCACTTTCTGAGCCACAGGACCCTCTCATATGAAAACTGCATGCACTGCCTTGAAAACTACTGCGTAGCTGAAGTGCTAAAATGGAGCCTCCTCCCTCAGTACACTAGAGTGAAGGGGCCTTCCTGACTAGATTTAGGTGTCTAAAGCAAGCCAGATCAATAAAAAACATCCCCAAGTGTAAATGAGCTTATAAAACATTTCAATTGCCATCATTTTGTAATAAAAACCAATCGATTTGGCCCCTAACAGTGTCTACCAGCATACAAATCAAAAAGGGGAAGCCTGTTATCTTTTTTACTGAGGTGAAAGAAAAATGGCTTACCGTTTTCCCTGAGGGGAAAAATAACTGTCAGCTAGCATTAGCCTGTGTTGTTAGAAGGAGACTAGTCATACCTGAAGCAGATGAGTCTGCAAACTGTTACCCCCAACTGAAGTTCTCTGGATTCAACAGTCCTGCGTGGTAACAGTAATGGATTTTAGTTACTTGTGCTAAAATCATAGCCCTCTTAAACAGAAATCTTCATCACTTTTCTGTTTTAGAGTAAATAGTACAAGCCAGCACTATTTTAAAATAACAAACTCTTGATAGAAGAATAAAAAACTACAACTAACACCACAAACTCCTCACCATCCCCGTGGAGATGCTACTTGTTCAGAGCGGCAAGGAGAATGACTGGGGGGTGGAGCCAGAGGGGGAGCTATATGGACAGCTCTTGCTGTGTGCTCTCCTTGCCTTTCCCTGTGGGGGAGAATATTTCCCACAAGTAATGGATGACGCCGTGGACCGGACACACCAATGTTGGAGAAATACATTTTACTAACAACATTACTGATATCTACAATACATTTACAAAAGCCAAACATGGTTTATCTCATTTTACGTTTTGTAAATAAACATTAAAGAGATGGCAACTAATGCAAAGAGAAAAAATAGCTGTGAATAAATAGCTTGTCATGAAAATAAGTTTATTTTATTTGCCCAAGGGGTTTATTTGTTAACCCCTTATTTCTTAGGGAGGATGTTTTTAAGGCAGCATAGGAATAGCTGGACAGCAGCTTTATTTTGAATAAAGTTAAAACAGCGGCTAGGACTGCTGCTACCAGCCAGCAGAAGCATAAAAAGAAGATTTACTCATTTTAAATGTATTTTTTTAGTGCAGTCAGGGTTGTCAGGAACAAAAGTAAAGCTTGCATTTTTATTGGCTGACAAATAAATCAATTAGCTGACAAGGACATTGCTGCACTTCTATTGGATAGTGTAATAATGTACATTTTAAGCATTACCTGCCTTTAGAGCAGGGGTGGGGAATGATGGCACTCCTGATGTTCCAGAACTACATTACCCATGATGCTTAGGCGCTCTAAAGTCAAGCTGAGCATCATGAGAAATGTAGTTCTGAAACATCTGGAGGGCCTAGGTTCCCCATCCCTGCTTTAGAGAAACAGTATTTTTGAAGGTAAAAGAGCTGTTTAACTCAGGGCAATGCCCTACAAAAGGCCCTTTTAAGGGCTATTGGTAGTTTAGTATTAGATTAGGGGGTGTTTTTATTTTGGGGGGGGCTTTTTTATTTTAGGTATTAGGTTTAATTTTTTAATTTTTGATAATTTGCTTTATTATTTTATGTAGTTAGACTTTTTTATTTTTTGTGATCTTAGATTAATTTAATCTTTAGGTTTTTTTTAATTTTTAAGTAATGTTAGCTTTTTTATTTTAATTGTGACTTAGTATTTTTTAATTTAGGTAATTTAATTTAGGGGGTGTTAGGTTAGGGGGCTTAGTAATTTAATTAGTTATTTGTGTTGTTGGCTTTGGTGAATTAGGAGTTAGGTTTAATTTTTTTATTTTTTGTAATCTTAGATTAATTTAATTTTATTTATTTTTATTTTTAAGTAATGTTAGCTTTTTTATTTTAATTGTAATTTAGTATTTTTTAATTTAGGTAATTGGAGTTAATTTAGGGGGTGTTAGGTTAGTGGGCTTAGTAATTTAGTTATTTACGTTGTGGGGGTTTGGCGGATTAGGGGTTAATAGATTTATTAGGATTATTGCGTTATGTGGGTTTGGTGGATCAGGGGTTAATAGTTTTATTAAGTTTATTGCATTGTGGGTTAATGGCGGATTAGGTGTTAATAGTTTTATTCGGTTTATTGAGTTGTGGGTTAATGACGGATTGGGGTTAATAGTTTTATTAGGTTTATTGTGTTGTGGGTTAATGGCGGATTAGGGGTTAATCGTTGTATTAGGTATATTGCAATGTGGGTTAATGGCGGATTAGGGGTTAATACATTTATTACGTTTATTGTGATGTGGGTTAATGGTGGATTAGGGGTTAATATATTTATTAGGTATATCACGATGTGGGTGAAATGCGGATTAGGGCTAATACATTTATTAGGTAGTTTGCGTTGTTGGGGTTGGCAGATTTAGGGGTTAATACATTTTTTATTAGTTCCGATATGGGGGTGATGGTGGATATAGGGGTTTTGATGTGTCAGGTTTATTTTTGGGAGGTGGGTTTGACTTTTACAGGATATTTAACTTTTTTTCTTTTTCTTAGGCGTTGGCAGTTTCTAACGTAGCGTAATTCACTGGCGACTCCAGAAATGTGTATTCACGCACATTTCTGGACATCACCAGTTTATGCGATTTACGGCACTTTATGAAATGCCAGCGCCATATATTTGATTCCCCGATGTGCGCGGGGAAATTATGGGCGTCGCAGGTTTCAGCAGTTACGCTGAAGCCTGCACCGCATATGTAATCTCACCCCTGCTCTCACCCATCAGCTGATTAGTTCACCTGTGCACTGGTTCATCTAGAATGAAAACCTGGCCTGTTGGGGATATTTGAGGACCATGGTTGAGAAACAATGCTCTAGGGTATTACTCATGCTGAGTGATCTGTTGAGCTAATTATTACAGAATCACCCAATACAGGAAGGGAAAATACATTTTAACTAAACATGGTAATAACATAACCAGTGCCACAGGACTTAAACAGGCCCTGGATAAAGTGACCGCGCAGTTGTGAAAATAAAGGAGCTTTGTCACACTATTGCAGGTGACAGGATCTGTAATAATACAAATCTGTCATAGAGTGTGTGATACAGAATCCTGATAGATTTATAGCAGAAATGAAACCACTACTGGAATGTACATTGTGCTGTATTTGCTGCTGTTTCCCAGTTTGTGTCCTGTGGTCCCTGATACTCCAGCTCCGAATATTTCTCTCTGTGTAAGTTAAGTAAACGTCCAAACTCCTAGATACAATTTATTAGCAGCCTCCCTGTTAAAATCTAGCGTTCATTTCATTCCATAGCGCATGTGCAGTGACTCTTATTCGGTAAGTGCAGCAAATACAAAACCACTTCTGTACAGCTGCTTTGTTCTCATGAGAACCTTTCAGCAATAAATAGGTTTTTGAGTTGTCCAGAAGTGGTTTTGTTTTTGCTGCACTAATCCCATTAGGGGACTGCTGTGTTTTAACACAGTGTTAGAAGCAAAAAGCCTTAGATGTTGCATATCTAATTTGCATATCCAGAAAAATAACGATTACCTTAATAATAACAATTTAAATAGTTTTATTTAACTAAAACAATAACAAATTTCCGCCTAGATTACGAGTCTTGCGTTAGCTTTAAAAAGCAGCGTTGAGAGGTCCCAACGCTGCTTTTTAACGCCCGATGGTATTACGAGTCTGGCAGGTACAGGTGTACCGCTCACTTTTTTTTCCGCAACTCGAGCATACCGCAAATCCACTTACGTAAATTGCGTATCCTATCTTTTCAATGGGACTTGCATAAGCCGGTATTACGAGTCTTGGAAAAAGTGAGCGGTACAGCCTCTCCTGTCAAGACTGATACCGCATTTAAAAGTCAGTAGTTAAGAGTTTTATGGGCTAACGCCGTAACATAAAACTCTTAACTAAAGTGCTAAAAAGTACACTTACACCCATAAACTACCTATTAACCCCTAAACCAAGCCCCCCCCCCCACATCGCAAACACTATATTAAAAATGTTAACCCCGGGGGCGTGTCCAAGTCACGGCCAAGATCGGATGCTAAACTCAGAAGCTCCGTTGCTAATTGCAGCAATCTATGGATTATACCTAAATGTATAGCCCAGTCTGCAATCCAATCTCAAATATTAATTGGGGAGAAGATAAGGAGTCGACTGATACTATTATCTTCAGATACTTATTGCCACAAGATTCGATCCGATCTGGCCCAACTTCTAGGCCTAAGTCCCGCTACTATCACCCCCCCCCGGTGTTATTCCCAGCTAGCCGGGTCAAGCTACATATATAATTATACATGATGGAGGAGTCGCATTCAACCATACTTATTTTACTGAAAGAATTGGAGTATAAAACTACACGGAGGTTTGTCAGCCTTACAGGCATCATTAACAACATGTCCCCATGAGCCAGAAACAGCCATCTTACAAGCTCAGGAGCTAGTATTACAGAGCCGGAAGAGATAGCACCTCCTATACAACAGCTCGCTATGTTTGTGACAGAGGAGCACGATAAAGCTTTTGAGAGCGCTGAGGACGGCCCTGCAGTTTGGCTCTGCACTGATCACTCACCACCAGACGCAGACAGCATACCGGTAAGGAGTCAGATGGATATTGACGTTCAGGAGAAGCAACTCTCCCCCGGTAATCAACCGCTTTACCCAATGCCTTTAAACCCACGCTTAAGTGACTCGCTACATCTTGCCCTCTTACTCATTGACTCGGCCTGGGGAAGTGCGGCCGACTCCCACAGACGAGTCATGGAGCCTGCTGTCTTTAGACTTGCGAGTACTGTGGAGAGCGGAGACTGGGTAATGAAAATGTCGCATTCCTCTGAACTGAATGGTCTATCTATGTTACGGCCTCAAAACTTTGTCCTTGTCTCATACGACACCTTGGATCCGGATAGTGATATGCAGACTGTCTATAAGTTAGGAGTGGGTTAGAGAGGTTTCCTACACGACCCAGCGAACTCCCTCCATTCTATGCAGAGTGACATGTTGAAGTTACAAGTATAGGCTTGTTAATTTGTTTTTATTGTTTAGGCAATTTGCATGGTAAGGTTTATTAGTGTTTAATGACTTTGGGGGGTATGTAGTACATCTGATTGTCTCATGGGATGTACTTAAGTTTCTGGTTTCAGCACTGATCTTATGCCCTGTTTTTGCAATATATCTTTACAATAGCAGCTCAACTTATAGGTTAGCCTAATTTATTTACAACATAAATGAAAATACAGCGCTCACATCGCTACAGCGAAATTTCACATGCACATAGCTACTTATTGTTTTCCTATGCTTACCATGCCCCTTCACAAAATTAAGGTGCTCAGATAGAGTAATATTGTCCCTGGTACTAACAGATACCTAGTTACCTGTAGTAGATCTACAAAATACACTTAGCAGGTATTTATAATATAGACTACCTTCATAGAAGATCTCATATAGACCAGGAGTCCTTAGCTGTTACCTGTGATTAGCATGCGTGTCGCTTGCTGCTTTAGTAGGGTATATATATTTTTATTTTTCTATTTTACTATTTCTCCCCTTAGCCCTAGCTCAGCCCCTCCTAATCTGCCCTACGTAAATACGTAAATATAGTTTATATATTCTTTTCCATGACCCATCTGTAGTTAAAGCTACCACTAGACCTGAAATGCAGATGATTATTAGTAAGAACTTTTTTGATTTATCTTATGTGGTTTTCATGTGTGTAATAATGTCACAAGCTCATTAGCTGTATTAACTCCACTATGTCCTGAGACTTACTCACTCTCAATTATATGTCTTATAGTATTCTATAACTAATGAAAATGCACTGGTAAACCCTTATGTCACACTATATTTCACAGCCCACTCTAACAGCAACCTATCATACCTGCCAACTTCAAAGTCTCCCTTTCGATATTATACATATTCTACCTACCCAGTCTGCCCCTCTAGGGATTCTCATTGACATGGCCTTTGTGTGGCGGAAAAGAGGCATACACCTGTAATCACTTCCCTTCATAAATCATCATTTCACTACCTCCTATATCCCCATATATTCTTTTCTCCCTTTTAGGTGATTTATATTCTCCACTAACATTTATCTACCTCCTCCATCAACATTCGATTTTAAGCTATATTAAGTACTTCTAAAACACTCCCTCCACCCCCCCCCCCTTTTTTAAGCGGCTCTCATCCGCTGCACTCCCTTATCTTACTCATTACTCAAAAACTACGCTCTCCATACTTAGACTCAATAACCTTTATGGAATTGGATACCTGTCATTTAGCTTTACAGTGCCCATATGAGTTATCCTCTATTTCTATAAGAATTATCTTTCGTTTAGCTTTTAACACATTTGAGCAGTAGTTATCATTACCCATTTTATACTGTATAAAAAGAGGTCTCTCTCTAGTAGACTTAACATTCCTCAAGAATACTCGTCCTTGTATCTTTATGGCAAAAATTTACCCATACAACACATCCTTCAGTTGATTTTGTAATTTCTCTGATCAGGACTCTGTATCTCGTTTGTTTGTTCACCAATGTGATATGTTATTGCTGTTAATTTATATTTCATAGAGCTATAGTCTTTTTTTTTTTTTTTTTAAATGTACTAAAAGCAATATGCTCTTAGAATGTTAAAGTCTCTCACTTTGTATATGTTGTGAAAACCTCAATAAAAAAATAATTTAAGAAATAAATAAAAAAAAATAAAAAATGTTAACCCCTAATCTGCTTACTGGACATCGCCGCCACTTCAATAAATGTATTAACCCGTAAACCGCTGCACTCCTGCCTCGCAAACACTAGTTAAATATTATTAACCCCTAATCTGCCGTCCCTAACATCGCAGACACCTACCTACATTTATTAACCCCTAATCTGCCGACCCCAATGTCTCCGCCACTATATTAAATTTATTAACCCCAAAATTTAAGTCTAACCCTAACACCCCCTAACTTAAATATTATTTAAATAAATCAAAATAAAATTACTACAATTAAATAAATTATTCCTATTTAAAACTAAATACTTACCTATAAAATAAACCCTAAAATCGCTACAATATAACTAATAGTTACATTTGTATCTAGCTTAGGGTTTATTTTTATTTTACAGTCAACTTTGTATTTATTTTAACTAGGTACAATAGTTATTAAATAGTTATTAACTATTTAATAACTTCCTAGTTGAAATAAATACAAATATACCTGTAAAATAAATCCTAACCTAAGTTACAATTACACCTAACACTACACTATAATTAAATAAATTACCTAAATTAACTACAATTAATTACAATTAAATTAAATAAACTACATTACGAAAAAAAAGAACACTAAATTACAGAAAATAATAAAATAATTACAAGTTTTTTAAACTAATTACAGCTAATCAAATCCCCCTAATAAAATAAAAAAGCCCCCCAAAATAATAAAAATCCCTACCCTATACTAAATTACAAATAGCCCTTAAAAGGGCTTTTTGCGGGGCATTGCCCCAAATTAATCAGCTCTTTTACCTGTAAAAAAAAAGACAATACCCTCCCAACATTACAACCCACTACCCACACACCCAACCCTACTCTAAAACCCACCCAATCCCCCCTTAATAAAACCTAACACTACCCCATTGAAGATTACCCTACCTTGAGACGTCTTCACCCAACCGGGCAGAAGTGGTCCTCCAGACGGTCTGAAGTCTTCATCCTATCCGGGCAGAAGAGGTCCTCGAGACAGGCAGAAGTCTTCATCCAGGCGGCTTCTTCTATCTTCATCCATCCGAAGCGGAGCAGGTCCATCTTCAAGACATCCGACGCGGAGCATCCTCTTTGTTCGACGATGACTGGAACAATGACGGGTCCTTTAAATGACGTCATCCAAGATGACGTCCCTTCAATTCTGATTGGCTGATAGAATTCTATCAGCCAATCGGAATTAAGGTAGAAAAAACCCTATTGGCTGATCCAATCAGCCAATAGGATTGAGCTTGCATTCTATTGGCTGTTCCAATCAGCCAATAGTATGCAAGCTCAATCCTATTGGCTGTTCTAATCAGCCAATAGGATTGAACTTCAATCCTATTGACTGATTGGATCAGCCAATAGGATTTTTTCTACCTTAATTCCGATTGGCTGATAGAATTCTATCAACCAATCGAAATTGAAGGGACGCCATCTTGGATGACGTCATTTAAAGGACCCGTCATTGTTCCAGTCGCCATCGAACGAAGAGGATGCTCTGCGTCGGATGTCTTGAAGATGGACCCGCTCTGCTCCGGATGGATAAAGATAGAAGATGCCGCCTGGATGAAGACTTCTGCCCGTCTGGAGGACCTCTTCTGCCTGGTTGGGTGAAGACGTCTCAAGGTAGGGTGATCTTCAAGGGGGTACTGTTAGGTTTTATTAAGGGGGGATTGGGTGGGTTTTAGAGTAGGGTTGGGTGTGTGGGTGCTGGGTTGTAATGTTGGGGGGGTATTGTCTTTTTTTTTTTACAGGTAAAAGAGCCGATTACTTTGGGGCAATGCCCCGCAAAAGGCCCTTTTAAGCGCTATTTGCAATTTAGTATAGGGTAGGGATTTTTATTATTTTGGGGGGCTTTTTTCTTTTATTAGGGGGATTAGATTAGGTGTAATTAGTTTAAAAAACTTGTAATTATTTTTTTATTTTCTGTAATTTAGTGGGTTTTTTTTGTAATTTAGTTTATTTAATTTAATTGTAATTAATTGTAGTTAATTTAGGTAATTTATTTAATTATAGTGTAGTGTTAAGTGTAATTGTAACTTAGATTAGGATTTATTTTACAGGTATATTTGTATTTATTTTAACTAAGAAGTTATTAAATAGTTAATAACTATTTAACCTAGTTAAAATAAATACAAAGTTGCCTGTAAAATAAAAATAAACTCTAAGCTAGCTACAATGTAACTATTAGTTATACTGTAGCTATCTTATGGTTTATTTTATAGGTAAGTATTTAGTTTTAAATAGGAATAATTTATTTAATAATAGTATTTTTATTTAGATTTATTTAAATTATATTTAAGTTGGGGGGGTTAGGGTTAGACTTAGGTTTAGGGGTTAATAACTTTATTATAGTGGCGGGGACGTTGGGGGCGGCAGATTAGGGGTTAATAATTGTAGGTAGGTGTTGGCGACATTGGGGGCGGCAGATTAGGGGTTAATAAATATAATGTAGGGTTCGGCGATGTTGGGGGCAGCAGATTAGGGGTTCATAAGTATAATGTAGATGGCGGCGGTTTCTGGAGCGGCAGATTAGGGGTTAATAATATAAAGTAAGTGTCAGCGATGTCGGGGGCGGCGGATTAGGGGTTAATAAGTGTAAGATTAGGGGTGTTTAGACTCGGGGTTCATGTTAGGGTGTTAGGTGT
Organism: Bombina bombina; assembly: GCF_027579735.1. Classification (NCBI taxonomy): domain Eukaryota; kingdom Metazoa; phylum Chordata; class Amphibia; order Anura; family Bombinatoridae; genus Bombina; species Bombina bombina. Next base: position 45,816,658 of record NC_069501.1, read on the forward strand.
AGACATAAATGTGTTTCCCCATAGGAATCAATGGGGCTGCGTTAGAAGCTGAATGCTGCTTTTTTGCAGGTGTTAGGTTTTTTTTCAGCCGGCTCTGCCCCATTGATTCCTATGGTGAAATCGTGCACGAGCACGTTTTGCCAGCTTACCGCTACCGTAAGCAGCGCTGGTATTGAGGTGAGATGTGGAGCTAAATTCAGCTCTACGCTAACTTTTTTGCGGCTAACGCTGGGTTTGTAAAGACCCGTAATACCAGCGTTACTGTAGGTGAGTGGTAAGGAAAAACTGTGCGTTAGCACCACACACCATTACAGACAAAAACTCATAATCTAGCCGTTGATTTTTACTGCTTGCCCCTCCCTCCTCACACTTAGGTCCTTGGGCAGATCTATTCTACTACAAACAATCTTCTCTTCAGTGAGCTTCTTGAAACTTGATTCTGTGTACATAGATTTGCAGGGGAGCAGTAAAGTAAAAAACTTTCGGCTAGATTACGAGTCTTGCATTATGAGTAAAAAAGCAGTGTTAAGCCTCATAACGCTGCTTTTTTACTACCGCTGCTATTACGAGTCTTGCAGATTTAGGGGCACCGCACACTTTTTTGGCCTTACCACAAATCAACTTACGCAATTTGCGTATAGTCTTTTATCTATGGGACTTCCATAGCGCCGGTATTACAAGCTTGTACTGGGAGGCCAAAAAGTGAGCGGTACAGCCTATTCCGCAAGATTCGTAACGCATTCTAAAGTCAATAGTTATGAGTTTTACACTACAACGCTGTAGCATAAAACTCCCGCATCGCAAACACTAAAATAAAATTATTAACCCCTAATCTGCCGCTCCGGACATCGCCGCCACTAGAATAAACATATTAACCCCTAAACCGCCGTACTCCCGCCTCGCAAACATTAGGTAAATATTATTAACCCCTAATCTGCTGTCCCTAACATCGGCGCCTTACCTACATTTATTAACCCCTAATCTGCCGTCCCTAATGTCGCCACCACTATATTAAATTTATTAACCCCTAAATCTAAGTCTAACCCTAACACCCCCTAATTTAAATATAATTAAAATAAATCTAAATAAAACCTACTATTAACAACTAAATAAATCCTATTTAAAACTAAATACCTGTAAAATAAACCCTTAGCTAGCTACAATACAACTAATAGTTATATTGTATCTAGCTTAGGGTTTATTTTTTATTTCACAGGCAAGTTTGTATTTATTTTAACTAGGTAGAATAGTTATTAAATATTTTAAGGGCTACTGGTAGTTTAGATTAGGCTGTTTTTTTTTTTTTTTTGGTGGGCTTTTTTAATTTTCATAGGGCTATTAGATTAGGTGTAATTAGTTTAAAGATCTTGTAATTTGTTTTTTATTTTCTGTATTTTAGTGGGGGTTTTTTTTGGTAATTTAGCTAATTGTATTTAATTTATTTAATTGTATTTAATTTAGGTAATTTATTTAATTGTACTGTAAGGTTAGGTGTTAGTGTAACTTAGGTTATGTTTTATTTTACAGGTAAATTTGTATTTATTTTAGCTAGGTAGTTATTAAATAGTTAATAACTATTTAGTAACTATTCTACCTAGTTAAAATAAATACAAACTTGCCTGTGAAATAAAAATAAACCCTAAACTAGCTACAATGTAACTATTAGTTATATTGTAGCTATCTTAGGGTTTATTTTACAGGTAAGTATTTAGTTTTAAATAGGAATTATTTAGTTATGAATAGTAAGTTTTATTTAGATTTATTTTAATTATATTTAGGTTAGGGGGTGTTAGGGTTAGACTTAGATTTAGGGGTTAATAAGTTTAATATAGTGGTGGCGACGTTAGGGATGGCAGATTAGGGGTTAATAAATGTAGGTAGGTGGCAGCGATGTTAGGGACAGCAGATTAGGGGTTCATAATATTTAACTAGTGTTTGCGATGCGGGAGTATGGCGGTTTAGGGGTTAATATGTTTATTATAGTGGTGGCGACATTGGGGGCGGCAGATTAGGGGTTAATAAATATAATGTAGGTGTCGGCGATGTTGGGGGCAGCAGATTAGGGGTTCATGAGTATAATGTAGGTGGCGGCGATGTCCAGAGCGGCAGATTAGGGGTTAATAAGTATAATGTAGGTGTCGGCGATGTCGGGGGTGGCAGATTAGGGGTAAATAAGTGTAAGATTAGTGGTGTTTAGACTCGGGGTTCATGTTAGGGTGTTAGGTGTAAACATAAATTTTGTTTCCCCATAGGAATCAATGGGGCTGCGTTACTGAGCTTTACGCTGCTTTATTGCAGGTGTTAGACTTTTTCTCTCCAGCTCTCCCCATTGATGTCTATGGGGAAATCGTGCATGAGCACGTACAACCAGCTCACCGATGACTTAAGCAGTGCTGGTATTGGAGTGCGGTATAGAGCTCAATTTTGCTCTACGCTCACTTCTTGCCGTTCAACGCCGGGTTTCTGAAAACCTGTAATACCATCGCTGTAGGTAAGTGAGCGGTGACAATAACGTGCAAGTTAACACCGCACCCCTCATACCGCAAAACTCGTAATCTGGCCGTTTATTAATTCAGATAGAACATGCAATGTTAAACAACTTTCCAATTAACTCCTATCTATGTTGCTTTGTTCTCTTGATATCCATTGTTGAAAAGCATATATAGGTAGGCTCAGAAGCAATGCACTACTGTGAGCTAGC